>NC_084607.1:23260940-23560940 GCF_033807715.1 Cololabis saira | reverse complement strand
ACCAAAGGACAATCCCATATGGATTAACGATTCTCAGTGTATTTATATCTTAGATGGGCCCAGCAAATGTAACAAATAATGGTGGGATACATGCAAGATTGTTGTAGGAAATAGCTAAATTTGAGGTAAGGAAATTGAGATGCAGTGGTGGCATGTGTAGTTATGGTCCATGTGTGTCTCTAAAGCAGTATAGAATTGGATTACTAACTATATTAACTGTCTTTGCAGGCTCTTGTGGGCCAAATTAAATGAGGTGTTGGGCTGGAATTGACCTACGGGGCTTGAATTTGACTCATGCCTCAATCTCACAAATGTGCTGTGAGGTGTAGCTCTCCTTAACAGACATATCCTAAATAAGTTAGTTATATAGATTTCACGACATCCAAGGTTGATCAAAGTGCATTTTAGGATGAAAAGAAAACTGATATTTAAATAATGCACATCAAGACAAACAGAACAAAAGCACAGTAAACTCTATCATGACTATATCATGTTAAAATGTCAAAGTCAGTTTAAAGAGGGAGCCAGCGAGTAGAAATAGTTGCTTGGCAAAGATCTGACTGCAAGAAGACTTTATTTGAATAGTAAAGCTTTCCTGGAAAATGGGTGCAGCGAGTGAAAAAGCACCTCTGGTACCAAGGCTGGATCTGGGAATGTCGAGGACCATGTGAGTGGATGACCTCTGCGAGTATGAAGATGAAGAAGCTCAGAAAAATAAGGTGGTGCTAATCCATAGACAACCGTACAACCAACAGAATCTTAATTGCATCGGAGAGTGGAGTGATGCCAGACCTGTACGTATATGCTCATGTTTTCTTATCCCAGTGGCACCAACTGGAGCAGACAAAGCGACAATTTATAATCCTACTGACATATAATTACAATAATCTAATCTAGTAATTATGAAAGTGTATGACTCTTATAAAAAAAAATTGTAAGATGGACATGTATTAAATTTGACCAACACTTTTAACGGGATTGTTACAACCAAAAACGTAATAACGGCCAATAACGTAATAACTGCCAATAATGTAATAATTTTGGCCATTTCAAATGTAATAAAGCCAGTAGTGTAATAATGTGCCAATAATGTAATAAAACTTTTGAGTCAATAATGTAATAACTTTTTGCCGATAATGTAATAATTTTGTAATATTTTTTTAATACCAGGCCAATAACGTAATAACCAGCCAATAATGTAATGCCTTATTACATTATCGGCAAAAAGTTATTACGTTATTGACTCAAAAGTTTTATTACATTATTGGCACATTATTACACTATTGGCCTTATTACATTTGAAATGGCCAAAATTATTACGTTACTGGCAGTTATTACGTTATTGGCCATTATTACGTTTTTGGTTGTAACAGGGATGAAGCTGGTTTTTACGAAGAACTGGGTTGTTTGTTAAATTTAAAGGTGTTGTGAACAATTATACCCAATTTTTTTAATGAGTTGATGGGAAAAAAGGGATACTAAAGGGGCAAGAGTGGCGGTACAATCTTATTGATGTGATCCGGACCAAACACAACGTCTGTCCAACGTTCAGTGAGACAGAGGAAATTCACATGTCCAAGAAGGTCTACAAAAGTTGAGGACACTGTGACATAAATCAGTTATGGCTTTACAACTGATATGACCCCTAATGAAAACATGTCAATTTTACATCATTCCTATGTATCACAAAAGAGTTTTCACATGTGCATGATGTGGTTTTTCTGGCGATTTGGAACAAACTCACACAAAACCTCAACCAAAATACTTTTTCCACATCTACAGGTCACACGATGTAGCAGAAAGAATCACACTGGATTTTTTTTAGGAACTGGTCCCTGCAGATGTAGCAATATGAGGAGCTATTGCCTCACCCAACTCATCAAAAGTTGCACGAGACATCTTGTTTTGAATCCACTGCTCCTCAGTGAATCATCAAGCAATGAAATCCCAGAAATACAGGCCTGCCTTGTTGCTTCACATGTGGACAGATTTGTCTGTTGGAAACATTTGACTAAGAGGCCAACGCAGCATTTCCTAAAGTTGTTGGGGACGATTGTTCACAGTGTCATTCTTCCACACCTGAGCTGAAGATGTTACACGTAGAGACACCGTTTGGGGAAGTAATGTTAAAATAATAATTTCCATGCTAAGCCATGTGATTTTTCTGTGTGTCTGTGTGGACATGTTTGTATTCAGGTACATCTTTGCTACCACTGGTTATGGCATTGCTCTGCAAAAAGGTTCCTACTGGAAGCGACAGGTGGACCTGGCTATCCTGGCAATCATTGGGGATGGTAAGAAACATGCCCACTGCCTAATCCCGGGCATATTCTGGCTGTATGCACACGTACATCTCTACTGCTTTGTCTGCAGACAGCTAAAAAGGAAAGCAATGAAGTATAAATAGTCCTTTGATGTTATTCTGGGCACTAAGGCTTCTCTGCACAGAGGGCAGTGAGTGTAAGTTATTATAATGTATTCTTCCCTGCAAAACCAAAATTGTGCGTGCGTACACTTAACTTTATCTGAATCACAACATTCCTTTATTACCGTCGCCTCAGAGGTTTTTACACAAACAATTTCCTACTGCAAAGTAGCCAATGTGAGACAGCCAGAGCTCTTAGTGACAGATTCATTTATATTTTACAACAAAAGCATTTTGCTGATGCAAGTGTTCTTAGTCATCAGCAGTAAGTGCATTGAAGTTGATTAAATGAACGTCAGTGTCGCAATAATCCTGTCTAACTGAATCTTGAGACTTCAAGGCATGCAGGCCACACTCTGTAGACAGTTTTGACAAAAGTCAGACTTACTTTTTTGATATTTTTTTCTCATGTTTATGAATACCATCTGGATTATTTCATACTAGTTTCTATTTAAAGGTACTTTGAGTAATCTTAAACATTCCAGACCAACAAGGGGCAGCATATCACAAGAACGTTCATGTTATACTCCACATTAACAATAGCAAGAGTAGAAATACAGTCCAGTGAGGAGAGCAGCTCCTTGATAGATGACTGTGACTTTATCTGCTGCTTCATCAGATAGACAGTGTTGGAGGAGAAAATATAGTATGGTTCTTCATGGGTTAGTGGGAGACAGAGTTTCAAAAACTTTCCTCAAAATAAAAATAAAACATACAAGATAATTACTTCATATCCTGTTATCCTAGGATTTCAAATTGTGCTCCTACTACTTGTTAAACCTCAGTTTAACAAGTGTTATTGCTATTTATACACAGATTGTGGGGACACTGTGTTAGAGCATTGGTATAAAGGATATGACTAGACTAGAAGCAGAGTGAATGGGAAAGGAAACAGATTAAAGGGGAAGAAATATTGTCGTTACATGGTCACCTCAAGTGTCAGTGACATAACATGATCCTTGGGAAACCTATGTTGTAAACGTTGCCATATCCTGACGTGCACATCCCCAGAAGTGTAACTACATTTGAGTGTGACACATGCTGCAGCACATGTGATTGGTCCGCCTGGCAGAATCGCAATTACTTCCAAGTATTTTCTACTTTTCAAACAGAAAAGTAGATTGCTGTAATGTCAGTAAAAGTTACTGTTATTCAACGTCTTCCGGTTCCAACTCACATAAGATATGTTTCATTCGTACTGTTGCTATGTCTGAGCTACATAAAGCGAGTGAACAAAAGGAAGCTTAGTGCTGCAAGTACACCACTTCAGAAAACATTGCTATCTAATGTTTGCTGGCGTAATTTCAGAACAATGCGAACAAGAAAAAACTATAAACACCAACTATGACGTATTTCTCGTACGTAGGCTGTGTGTGTAGTGCTCCATAAAAGCATAAATCAAGCTTTAGATGAGAGACCGGCATGATCACAGGGACTCATGAACTGGAGTAGATTCTTTTGTAAAATTCATAGCAGAGTAGAGACTTTTTTTTCCCTCCACACAGAACTCACATCTTAAGACTTCAGACGTATTTAAATGTGACTTCTGTTCTTAGGTTCCAACTAACTGATCCCCAGACTTAAAACAGAGCCCTGTGACTGCTTAAAAGAGAACAAAATTTGAATTTCAGCAACACTGCACATCGTAGTTCAAGGGACAGTTGGGTTGTAGCAGCTCTCCACCACTTTCCCTTTGAATGCATTTGATTGAAAGAGAGGAACACAAGAGACCTGTTGATAGGTAAAGATTTATCTTAATTCTGACCATGCAACAATATGATTATAAAAGACGCCCCCCTCGGCTACATCCTTTTAGTGGTTTTCCAAATGTTACAAAAGAAAAATGATCTTTCATTGTACTTGGGGGTTAAAGATGTCTTAGTAAGTGGACACTCAGAGCCATGTAGCTGAGCACCACCCTGATATTTGTCTTTCCCTGCTAGCAGCTTTAGTTATCCAGTCCTGAATGACACAGATTGGATTAGCCACGCGCCAAATGTCACACAGGAATAGAGAACGAGAGGGGAAACAGAAGGAAGGGCACACAGAGTGAAGAATGAGAAAAGATAAGGTCTTTGTTGCTTTCTACCTTTCTTTTAGTAACACAAAAGAAAGGTCTCTTTGGCCAATAAACAATATAGAGGCAAAGGCAAACTCAGTGACTGGTGAAGCTCAAACAGCCTTTGAAAAACGAATTGGATAAAAAAAACTAACGAAGATAAAAAAAAAAACTGAAAAAGAAATTACACAAAAATGTACTTTTAAAATGTTTCAGGTGATGAAGTTATTCCTTAATCTAATTTGCTAATAGTGAGAGTTATAGTGAGATTAAGGAAGCAGATTAATTTAAAATCATGTAAAACACCAAAACATGTGGCTGTTTTGTCCTGTTCAGTATGTTTTGCATTGTTTTTTCTCGGATACAGCATAATTTGATTTGTTGTGGCGAACAATAGTAAGTTACACATTTTCACGACTTTCCTAGTCACACTCTAAAAGTTTGTTTTACTTTTATTTTGTAATGATTTAATTCAGGAACAGGCTTTCACAGTTTTAGAGTTGTGTACGTATAATCAATAACATGTCAATGTAACACTGAAGTTGCTGTTTATTTTATTTTCAATGAAGTGTTAGTATGCAGTGTCCAAAATGGTCTACGTCTTTGTTCACACTGCTTACAAAATTCCCTAAAAGTCATGGAAAGTATCCTGGGGAATTCATCAATGTGTTTTGCGCATACCAGTCTGTGTACAGTAAGTACTGCATGCTGGCACGGTACTCATCCTTAGTGTGTAGTTATACCTACTTTAAATGCTAACCACGAAAGTAAGTAGATATTTTTGATTTTAACTTTAAAATCTGGAACTCAGCTAAATAAGTGTTCCATCTTGACATCTCCCTGGTAAAACATTAAACGTTAACCATGTTGGGTTTATTTGTTTTGTTTTGTTTCACAACAAACACAAGCAAAAACATTCAGATTACCCTGACAAGAAATGTAAGATTCCTCATAACCTATTTAGTCCTTTTTTTATTTTACCTTTTTTCTGAGTTTTACCCGATAATCATATATACACACCAGACACAAACTTTGCCCTGCAAATTCCCAGATTCCAGTTGTCTCAGAATTTAATTAATGTCTACAGAAATTAGTAAACACATAATACTGTCTTCTTGCTGTTTGTTAGCACACACAGTTGCACAGCAGCTCTTCTCTATTTTAGGTGCAGATATGCAAACTTTTGAGTGTGTGTGTGTGTGTGTGTGTGTGTGTGTGTGTGTGTGTGTGTGTGTGTGTGTGTGTGTGTGTGTGTGTGTGTTTGTGTGTGTATATATACACACTTCCCCATTTTTTTAATGAGAAGGTGTGCCCAAACTTTTAGTCTGTACTGTGTATATATATATATATATATATATATATATATATATATATATGTGTGTGTGTGTGTGTGTGTGTGTGTGTGTGTGTGTGTGTGTGTGTGTGTGTGTGTGTGTGTGTGTGTGTGTGTATGTAATGCAGACAAATCTGTGACTTGTCTACTTGTTACTTTTGTTTATTTTTTTTCCTTTTTCCAGGTGAAATGGAAGAACTAGAAGCCCAGTGGCTGACTGGAATTTGCCACAATGAGAAGAACGAGGTGATGTCAAGTCAGCTGGATGTGGACAACATGGCGGGGGTCTTCTACATGCTGGCCACTGCCATGGGACTGTCCCTCATCACCTTTGTCTCCGAGCATCTCTTCTACTGGAGACTCAGATACTGCTTCACCGGAGTCTGCAATGGCACGCCTGGTCTTCTTTTCTCCATCAGCAGGGTAAGGACAAGTGTGTGCTGTGGGCGTGTATATTTGTGCAGGCATGTTTTGTATAAAAAAATACTTCATTTGTTTTGTGGTTGAGGGGAATGAGAAAAAAAATCTTGCAACATTATAAAGAATCAAATTTTTATTGCAAAAAGACACACCAAGAAACCCACAGAAACAAGCAATTGAGCATGTAAACATGTGAATATGTGGCAATGTTAATATGCCTGGGGTTACCTCACTGGGTTAACAGTGATCATGATCAAGGCTATAAGGTGCAGCGAAGCACTGCAGCAATATCAGAGGCTAATGCTGTGCTGCTGGGGTCAGACAGGCTCGTCTTAGTTCTATTTTCTATCAGCGTAATAAGAAAAGAGCCGGCATGTTCACACACACGTGCAGAGCCAGAAAGAGATTGCTAGACTAAAACGGCTGCTAAAACAAGGAAAAAAGGGAGGGCTGCATAAAGCAGGATGAGAGGGAGGGCTGGGAATGGAAGCAGGAGGGGGTATCACGAGGCAGCCCTGGATATTGATAAAAATAGACCCTACTTTGCAGAGTTCTTTGGGGGGTGGGGGGGTGGTTGAAACCACAGCAGTCCTTACTTAACCAATTTATCCTCTATGATTCTGCTAAAAGGTCAGCATTATCTTGTGTGTGAGAGAACAGAAGACATGGACATGCATCTCTGAAAGCATTGCAGTGTTTCTGCACTATTTTTGAAACAGTGCAACTCTGCATGCAGAAGTTATCAGAGGGAAGCAATGATAAAAAAAAGAAAAACTTTCAGAGAGGATAAAGTGAGGGTCTTGCAAAATATGTTATTTCAAAGTCATTCTAAAAAGCTATTTAGTGGAAAATAGTCTTAGTGGTTATCAACACTCTTGTGTTGATAACACTACAAAACGTGCGCTGAGCTCAAGACGCGCTCACATTGTTAAAGTGTTGAGAACCATTTAGGATACATTTGTGAACTTCTGATGAAAGATTTTTTTTCTCTTTTGTCACCTTTAAAACCCCAAACTCCCTCTCTAGACATTCTGGTATAGTGAAAGAGATAAAACCTATAACAGGGACTGTTGAAGGTCAACAGGGGGGTATACTTTGCCAAATCTGTCATCTCTGGAGAGTGTCTCAGATTGTTCCATTGTTTTAATGTTTCACTTTTTCAGTCAATACCATTTAATTCTGATCTGCTCAATTTGCTGTAGTGCAATTCATTTTAATAAAAGCTATGGCACACAGATCATTATGCCTACATCTGTTACCTTTTTTCTCTCTCTCTCTATCTCTCTTGATCTCATTACATCTTTCCCTCATTTTTTGTTCTTGTTGCTCCACTTATCTTCTACAGGGAATCTGGAGCTGCATCCATGGAGTCCACATTGACATGAAGAAAAAGACAGATCTTGACTTTAGCCCCCAGGATAAAATGCTCAAACTCATCAAGTCTGCCAAACAGATGACCAACATGTCGAACCTGAGTGGCTCGCGCATGAACTCGCCCAAAAGAGAGTTCATGCACTCAGCTGGCCCCATGATCATGGACATGATGGCAGAGAAGGGCAACTTCATCTATGCCGACAATCGAAGCTATGCTCCGAAAGATTTAATGTATGGGGACACTGGTGATTTGCAGTCATATCTTGCTAACCGCCACAAGGACCACCTTAACAACTATATCTTCCAGGGCAGCCAGCATCCTTTGACGCTGAATGATGCCAATCCAAACACAGTTGAAGTTGCAGTGAGTGCTGACGCTGTCCAGACCAACGCCAAGCCACAGCGGGCGCTTTGGAAGAAGTCAGTGGATACACTTCGCTCTGTGCCACCAGGGCCCGCTCCGATGCCTGACATGCTGATGCCAGACCCACGACTGTCAATGAAGACGCAGCGCTACCTCCCAGAGGACGCGGCCCACTCTGACATCTCTGATTGTTCAAGCAGAGCAGCCTCCTACAAGGACCCAGAAAACAGCAAGCACCTGAAACCCAAGGACAACTTAAAAAAAAGATCGGTGACGTCCAAATACCCAAGGGATTGCAGTGAGGTGGAGTTGTCCTACTTAAAAACGAAGCAGGTCACTGGCGGAGCCAACCACAGTGGGAGAGCAGCAGGAGAGAAAATCTACACCATCGACTCAGACCGAGAGATGAGCCTCCATTCAGACCCCATTCTCTACCGTGAAGGTCATGGTCTTGCCACAGATGATTTGGATTACCCTGAAATATACTCTGACCACAGCGACAACTACAGGAAGTGTGAGCAGCCCATCATTCATCTCAATTCCTCACCTTTACATCACACAGACGCAGATCTTCTACCAGACTCAGCTTACTCTAAACACTACAACTTGAAAGACAAAAACCTTGCTTTGTCCCCTCATGAATCCATTGATCGCTACAAGCAGACACACTGCCGTTCCTGCTTGTCCAAAGTCAGCTCTAGCTACCCACCAGGAGTTCCATACGTCCCTGCTGCAACTGCAACTGCCACAGCCGCTGGCACGCGCTCACCTTACAATCGGTGCGAGGCATGCCTCCACACAGCCAATCTGTATGACATCAGTGAAGACCAGCTTCTGGCAGATCCTTTGGTCAGTCCCACCTTGCATCACCAAGAGCAGCAGCCAGACGACATGTTTGGTCTCTATTGGCCACAGACAGATGGACCCCATGTTCAAAAGAGAAACCGCTTGAGGTTGAGTCGTCAGCACTCCTTTGACAATATCATGCTAGAAAAGCCCAAGGATGTGGACCTGGGCCGACCAGCACGCAGCGTCAGCCTTAAGGAGAAGGATCGCTTCCTGGACTCTGCATCTGACTCTCAGTATGCAAATCTCTTCGGCATGCGCCCCTACTCTGGCAGACTGTTCGGCACTGGGTCTAAATCTATGCTGTTTAACCACAACCTGGAGGAAAGCAAGAGGAGCAAGTCCCTGTACCCGGCCCATGGCTCGGAAAACCCTTTCCTCAGCCACTCGCTGAGGGATGACACCAGCAGCAGACTGGTCCATGGGCGTAGCTCCTCTGATATTTACAAACAGCTGGCAGTAGGTTCTCCTGCTGCAGCGCTGGGAGCAGCCCCCATCAAAACACGCAACGAAGCGAACAATCTCCGCTCTTCCGTTAAATCCACCTCTTCATACTGCTCAAGGGATGGGCGGATAGCTAATGACATGTACAATAAAGAGCATGTGATGCCTTACTCAGCCAATAAGACTAGTGCATACCCTGCCCCACGTGGCGTCCTAAACTCAGCCCAGTTCAGCAATAGACGGGTGTATAAGAAAATTCCCAGTCTGGAGTCAGATGTTTAGTTGATGTAAGAAATATTGTGTTCTCTCCTTCTTGCTCCTCTCTGGGTTTGTATTATAATTTATCAACTATGTTATCCGCTAAGGGATGCCATAGCCACAGTATGTATTTCTTCTCTTTGACATTATAATTGAAAAGAACTTGTGCCCATTTGGGTTTGACAGTATGATTACTACTCTCTTTACAGACAATATCACCATCTCTGTTCATTCTCTCCCATGTACCAGTTGTTGGCTGTTTTGTCAACACTCTGCCATAAGGTATCGTAGCATAAAGAGAAGGGGAATTGTTAATGTCCAGGTTTAAAAATGGAAGAGAATTAAGTGGAAGGTATACATTGTGTTGCAGGACAAGTTCAAGAATCACTGGGAAAGAGTAATATTGGCTTGACGTGATGTGTTAGGAGGTGATTAAAGAGGGCAGGAGTAATTGTATAACAGGGGGATTAGAAGAAGGGAAAAAGGTGATAATTCCTTTAACCACCCACTGTCTTTCACCTTCCTTTTTCTTACCCACCTCCACTGTCATGATTCAGGCTCAGGTTGAGGGGGAGAGCTTTGACAGGGAGACCAGATGGGTGAGCCAGACATGGAGGCATCCCAGGAGGGCAGGGGTGTCACCGCTGGGCTAGTCCATTGGTCCGCTGATGCTTATCCGACAAATCAGGTTACTGAGACACCTGGCAGTTGTAGAATGCAAAAAAAAAAAGGCAAAAAGGAAGAATAGGGATGAGTGGCTAAATGACACAGTGGAGCAAACAGTAATTTGTAGCAGATAGATGTCACAGTGGGGTTTTATGTGTTAGGGGACACCACAGTGAAGACGATGAGAGTAATGAAGATTTTGTTCGTGAAAAATGTTTACAGACAGACAGATAAAGACAAGTAAAAAGAAAGGGACAGAGAAGCACGTGAACCTGTGGCAATAGATGGGCATTTCATTTGAGGCATTGCACATAGTAAAATAATTGCAAAGAATTGCTTTTTTATTCTATTGAGCTGTAAGATTTATAAGGGATTCTGGCATCCGGATCCCCCTATGTAAGATTTTAGTGTTTGCTTATTTGGTAGCACAATAGCATTTAGTTTAAAAGCCTCCCTACCATATTTGCTTTTGACAAAAGCATAACTTAATGAAAAATACCATCAAGAGTAGTAGATTATTTTGCATGTGTTATTTTTTTCGGAGTCAGACATGAAAATATACACCCAAAAAGACTCTCAGATACTTGATAGATGTTTTTGAAAGAGGCTATGTTTTCCCAGAGGTGCCGGATCGATATCTGTACAATCGAAACTTGGATCTTTGACCTTTGAGCTTAGTAATCCTGTGCAATGCTATGGTTGCAAAAAAGCAAGTTAATGGTGGAAGGGAAGAGAGCAAAGTTGGTAATAAACCAGGGAGAAAAAAATGAGATGACAACTTTATCCAAGTGGGCACCAATGTGTGAGAGCAGTGTTGATTTTTATAATTTTTTTTCAACTGCCTTCCTTAAGAAACAGGGTATTTAACTATGAAAAACACTGACAATTCCTTCCTTCTTACTTTCTTCCTTCAACATGATGCATCCTGAGTATGTATAATAATGACATAATACTTGTTTTTTCTTGAGGGGCTTGTGTACAGTTGAACTTTGGTTGGTTTAACCAACAAAGTGAAGTCTAAGTGAGTATCCAGTCCAGTCCCACATAAGAATATGCGATAGTTAGATTGGTCCACACTGCAAAATATTGGTGTTTTTTCAATAAGGGCTCAATAAATCTACAATGTCCAGACTCATATCCCTCTGTAAAATACAGAGATCCATCTATCGTGTCACTACGTAATTATATCAGTGTTTTTGTCATTCCCTGATGACGTTTACATGGGATGTCTTGTTTCGTCCATGACTACATACCTTAAACTTGATTTATTTATGGTGTGTATATCTTAGGAATAGGATGATTAATGCGTATCTGGGTCCATGGGCACATGTGGCACCATCTTCTTTTTTTTCCAAACTGAAATTTGATTTAATTCAGTGCAATTCAACTCAATATACTGTAGTAATAATAGTCTGATTTTCATTAATTATTGTAGTTTCCCATTGTGTTTAGTACCGTTGTGATAGCTAAGAGGTGTACACTCCTAATTAGTTTAATTCATCTAATTTTGCTTGTAGGTTTTTCTCCGGTTAATCCCACAAACCAAAAACATGATTGTAAGATTGTTTAGCAATTCTACATTTTTCCTAGACGTGAGTTGATATGGTGGTTTGGTTTGTCTTTTTGTACCCCAGCACTTGTGTAGTGACAGTTGAAAATGACATTCGGCACAACATGCTACAATGCAGGTAAAGAAAATGCAAAGTTCATGAGGCACTTTCACCTTAATGGAAGAAGATCGATCAATCAGAAGACAATGAAGATAAAATCATTCTTTTTTTTTTAGTATTTTTTTAGTAATTAAAATTACTCCACTTATGTCCACTGAAATAACAAACAGGAGAATCACAAGTATGTTTTAGGCTTCATAGCGCAAGAGAAAAAAAAAATCATTAAAAGATCTTATTTGATTTTAGTATGTAGTTTGATATACAACTCTTCAAGTCTTCGCTCCATAAAATGAAATGAACCAATTCAACCGAGCTAAAAATTCTTCACTGCAAAGAAAAACCAAAAAACAGTGTCTATAAATATGTCTAATATTCCAGTAAGTCTGGTAAGTACATTTTTCTTGACTACAATTCTTAAAAGTAGCAATATAGTCTAAAATAGTCTCCTATTTTTCTTTAAACAAGACTTTTTTTTCTATTAAACTTTACTTCACTTAGAGATGAGTTTTTGCATCGTTTGATTTAAATCTTCAACATCCATTTGACATATTTAACAAAGTCCTTTCACTTTTCTACTTTGCTCTCGCTCATGATTTATTAGTAGTTAAATGACACGGGTTAGGGTGACACTGGATTCAGTCTGGTATCAAACAAATACTTTAGATGAGGAAAATATGCACTTTAAGTGCTTACAAATCATGCATCATGGTTTACTCTGACCTCAGATGGAGGTCCACATAAAACAACATCCTAAAATCCTGAACATCACCTGTCACTTCAGGATTTCTACTTCTCAGTCGTGACACCACCATTTTTGGATGTGTGGACCAACACCATCTATTACAGGTTTTTTTGTGAGACTGGATAGAAATTTGGACTGATCAAACGGGGCTCTTGATGATGTGAAGATTACTTGAGGTGGATCTCTTGTTTAGCTTTGTTGTTTGGGTGGTAGGTGGGATGGGGTGGGTGGGACCAAAGCAGCTCTGCTGTTTTGTATTGGTCAATCATGTATCCATGTGCGAGGATAATGTGGCGAGTGTGAGCGGTGGAGGATAGCTAAGCCTGAAATTTTAGCCAGAGCATTTAATTCTCAAACTGATATGTGATGCATTTATTCATCTTTTATTTTTCTATTTGATACCACTTAGCAGTAAAGACTTGCACATGCATTTATTTCCATTTTCACGTGTGCCCACCAAACATGTTATTTTGTAGCATAAAGCTGTACAAATTGTACACTTAAAAGAAAAAACATGAAATCATCTTCACAACTGACTTGCTTGATCAATTGGATTCACCAAGCCAAAATTTATCAAACAAAATACCTCAGGATGATTCTGCACATTTTGGGGAGCAGTAGCAACAGGACATGATGTGCCGCAAGTGTTTTTTGTTAATAAAAAAGAAAAAAAAAAATGTGAAAAAAAATGAAGAAAAAAAACATAGCGGCTATGAAGCAGAATCAAACTTCTCTTTCTGATGTTTACCAGTCCTAAGTCTTCCAGTTCGGCTCTGACTCCGAACTCCTGCAACCAGACTGAAAAGAGAAGTGGAAGAGCAGGAGGGAAAAAAGAGATGACGCTGGGGGGGGCTTAGATGCTTTTCTCAACATGGGGTGTGCTGCGTGTAGCTGTGCTTCTTGCCAAACTAAGCCCCCTCAGCAGAACAAAGGATGTAACTTAATCCGCAAATGGGAATCTCTGTCTTTCTTCTCCATTGTTTTTAGCGGCACTTGACTTTGTTAGCCACTGTGTTTCAACTGAAGCTCCATCTTTAACATTTTTAACTGTCATATCACTGTTTTATACTCTCGGGGTACTGCAGTATCCTCTCCTCCCCTTACCCAGTCAGCTTCCCCGATATTGACTGATGAACATTTGTCTTTTAATTTTTTTGTTTTTTTTTGTTGCATCTTATCTGCATATTTATTATCATATTTATCTCCACATGCTGCTTGCGTAAGCTGACGAGTGAACAATATGCACATGTAAAAAAAATTATATATATAAGGTTATATATATATATATATATGTGTGTAATATATATATATATATATATATATATATATATATATATATATATATATATATATATATATATGTATATATATATATATATATATATATATCGAATGGCACCATTGCATTTTCTGAATTCATGACATTGTTCAGTTTGTTCTACTTTTACAGAACTGTCATGTAAACTGATGGTGTTTTATACTCAAACACACACCCAAACGCTCTCAGATACACCCTTGTGATGACAACCCTTCTCTTTTTAATAGCAAAAATGTATTTTAATTACATTTAAAGATAAATAATGAGGTGATGGCATGCAACCCCAGATGTAACGATTTTTTCTCTTTTTATTTATCAGTTTATTTATTTACTTTTATTTTGGTTATGATGTTATGATCACCAATGCGTTGTAACCAGGTATATACGTATTTGAGAAAACTAAAGAACTATCTGTGTTGAAAACAATGAAGATGCTGCTGTTGTTATGGGGGAGTAGGTGGGGACTCGACCCCTGTGCAGCTCACTTATTGGCTGGGTGGCCGTCATCAGGCCGCGTTTTGCCCAATAAAGAGGCAGGTTAGGGGGTCGAGGCTTGGCAGAACAGCCTCGCTCTCCCTCCAATGGCAGGTGGGAAAAACTGTATCACCAGCTCTGCTTCTCTCTTCCCTCTCCTTCATATGTAGTCAGAACTTCACCTTTAAAGAAAATAGAAGAAAAAAACAAACACAACCCTCTACTTTGAGTCTGCTATCCCTCCAAAGATACAAGCCCTCTTTCTTTCTTGTTTGCTGTAAGAAGCTTTATTCCTTTTACTTTTTTCTTTTTTCTAAAAAAAAAAGAACTAATACTTCCTCAAAGACTTTTAAGGAACTATTTTGAATATATTTAGAAATGACACCTGTAAACATCGCTTGTAAATTCATACTGGAATACATCATCAATGAGAATTATAAAGAGTAAAAACAATATTTTTTGTGTGAATTTCACAAGAGCTCTTCTGTACAGTGGCACTGTTTATCTCTCTATCTCTCTCTCTCTCTTTCTATCTCTCTTTCTCTCTCTGTAGAGCGACTAGAATAAAATTTCACCATTCACAAGGCTTGCTGTCCTGTCACAATTTCCTCTTTACAGCAGGGATTCCTCCTTTCAACGTAATTCATTTCTTTTGTCAGTTCAAGATCAGCCATGGGAGTGGAATTCAAAGGATGTTATGGCGGATTCTTCAAACACTCCGGATATTTTGAAGTTTAAATATGTGCAGTCTGACCAGTTTTTTTTTTCATTATGAAAATCAAATAATCTGATCATGGTGTGTATTAGAATAATGTGAGCTCAGATGAACGGCAACATACAACTCTGTTCACTTGGACGCTATTTAACACAAACATTAAGAATATATATATATATATATATATATATATATATATATATATATACAGTACAGACCAAAAGCTTGGACACAGTTCCCCATTTTTTTGAATAAGAAGGTGTGTCCAAACTTTTGGTCTGTACTCTATATGGGCAAAAGCAAGTACCTTTTTTATAGCATTTAATGAAACTGATGTTTTCTTTGTCTGTTTGGTTTCTTTGTCACATTTGTGACAAACCGAATGCAATTTTTTCCAGGTTCAACGCCAGTTAAGTCCAATATTTATTTTAAATGCTATTCTTTGAACTATAACTGTTTCAAGTTGCTCTCCTATGGTTAGTCACTTTGATGTATAAACATGGAAGAAAACAATATTCAGGAATATTGAAACACCAAACAGAAACACAAAGACACTCAAAATATGTTTAAAGATATTTACCCACAAGAAACCTTTCTTTAAGAGGATTGCAGTATCTTTTTCAGAACCATGTTTCAGAATGGCTGAGA
This sequence comes from Cololabis saira, assembly GCF_033807715.1. Classification (NCBI taxonomy): domain Eukaryota; kingdom Metazoa; phylum Chordata; class Actinopteri; order Beloniformes; family Belonidae; genus Cololabis; species Cololabis saira. The sequence goes on along the minus strand of NC_084607.1, from coordinate 23,545,184 downwards.
GATTGTTCTACGTTGTCTAATGTCATGTCATTTTACAACAGCTACCGATTTTCCTTCTTCCATTCTTCCATTTGCCTTTTGACCCTCACTTTTGCTTTCACTAGCAGGAGTTCCAGGTCATTTTTCAGAGCCGGATCATTGGCACATGTTTCCATTACCAGAAACAGCCCTGCAAGTGGCTTTCTGGAACCTTTTACGGGTCTCTGTTAATTTGGATTTCTAACATCCAGCACTCTCACGTGAACATAAATAATGTGAACACAACTCATTTAAACTATTTGGACCAGGGACATTTGATGGCGTTGGAGATTACAAGAAAAAAAAAATGGACTGATCAGTTGGTTCAGGTCCTGTTGCCAATGTAGAGGTCTGCCAGGGCTTTTTTTTTAATCTCAACTACCACCGCTGCAGTGTATCTTAAAAAAAATGAAACAAAATCACAAGTAGCATTTGTTTTTTATACGCGTTTCCATCCATCCATCCAACCATTTTCTATACCTGTTTTAACCATTGCAGGGTCACAGGGGTCTGCTGGAGCCTATCCCAGCTCATTACAGGCGAGAGGCAGGGGTTCACCCTGGACATGTCGCCAGTCTATCGCAGGGCTAGAAATGTTTCTTTGTCTCTATTCTTTTGCCGCATTCTTCTTTTTCATTTCCTTTTATGCTGCTGGCTGTTTGCAAACAGGAACAAATTGCTACCAACTCTTGGTCAGCTGTGCGACTGTTCAGTCAAAGGTTCCTGTGTCGCGCTACAGTGTGAGGGAGACACGGCAGCTGAAGGGGCTGAGAAGATGGTCAGCCCTGTTAGAGGTTCCTGTCTGGCGGGTTTACTCCAAACTCCTGCTAGTCGAAACCTGTCCAACGGCTGTAAGATGAGAGCACAAAGACTCACTCAATGTCATTCCACCAAGCATCCAGATAAGACATGTGGACACCTCACTACATTTACTGCAAGAAGTTGCTCCGAGGATGTAGAATATATGAGATGGCCTCCCAGACAGCCAGAGGTCCAGAGGAGGGGGCAGTAATTGAAACGGGGTGTAATTCATCAGATTACACAGAGGCAGCAACAGTGTGGTCCAAACTGAGAGAGAAAGTGTTTTTGTGTCAGCCAGCTCAACAAAAAGACTGTGGCAGATCATTATTCTTCCGTGGAGGGGCAGGTAAAAGATAGAAAAGAGAGAGAAAAGAGCACTTGTTTATTTTGTCATTTTCCATTTTCCCCCTCGGATCTCAGAAAATCCCCTCTCATTTGATTCAGAGGAACATACAATTGGCCTAGGCAGCTCCCTTGGCCCTCCTTTACTTTTGTGTGTTAATGTACTGCAGTCCGGTAGGCTTCCTGTAGAAATCAAAACCTATTGGTATACATTCATACACTGAAAATCGTTCAATTCACTCTGCAGTTTCCGACAAGCACATTATAAGTCAGAATCTTGACAAGAAAACTCCTTTGTCTTCACATCTACTTTATAGCAGCAATCCAAGGAAGAAAATGATCTGATTTTGAGGAGTAAAACTCATTAAACCTTCCTATTATTTGTCTGGTCAGACAAAAGTCTCCCACTTTCAGGAGAGCTTTTGATAATTGAATGCATTCATATTAATATAAAAGTAGAGCACTGGTCACAAAAGCTAAAAAAGGACAGGCTTTTTCAAGATGGATGCAAACTTCTGAAGGACATGAAGGATACAAAAATGCAATGTTATTTTTAAAAGCTACCTAAATACAATCTAACAATTGTAGCAAGCATTTTTTTTTTTTTGTTCAGCAACAAATCATTTGTTCACCATATTGTTATTAGGCCTTTAGTCCATGTCGTCCAGTAGATCCCCCTGACCCTAAATCGAATGAAAACAGGGCAACTGAAGGAAATTATTTATGTTTTCTTTACAATACAATATCATATGAATTTTAATCAAACCATATGTAATCCAAACCAGGGTTGAATTCATCAAGGAAGTACTGTTAATTGCTGTTTCATGAATCACTTTCAGGCACAGGCTCCAGAACCATCACAACTATACACAATATACACTGGATCTAAAACATCTTATGTTCAACTAAAAAAAGACTAAAATAACCTCTGGACCTGCAGTACATTCTAAAATTACACCATGATATCTGTGTTCAGTTCAGCGCATTCACGCTAGATAAGCGAAGTCTGTTTTACTATAATTTTCAGATACTGAGCCCAGGAGTGACATAGAGGCCTTTGGTGCTATTAAACAATTTATTAAACATAAACTTTGAATACTCTAATCTGGACTTCTTTTTTCAAAGGTCTGTGTGTGACTAATGATAATCTGTTTCTGTATGATTATCATCTCAAAATATCAGATCATTACAATATATGGGGTGGATATAGGTTGATTTTGTCATATAATATTACACTATGTACCACAATTGCCAAAATTAGAGAGAGAAAGAGGCAGAAAAGGTGATGAGAGGATTTATTTTTAAAAGATACTACCCCATGTCCAAATTACTAGGTTCCGATGACTGCACATCACATTTGAGTAAAGAAATTGGAAATAGTGTATTAACGTATGCGGTTGCAATTGTAACGGTAAACTTAACGGTAAATGTAACACAAGCTTCCGTTGAAGTCTTCGGGTTTTGTGCTGTCAGAGATGCTTTGAGCTCCATAAAGGATAAATGTTTCCTAGATGATGCAGCAAGCCATCTCATTGTTGCTTATCTGCTGATCTGGGCTTCTTGTTTTATAGGTCTCCCTGTGAAGCTTAATGTTGATTAATTAGGGCCCGAGCACTTACAGCGCGAAGGCCCTATTGTATCTGTAGGATTTTTTTTTTTTTTTTAGGGCCCAACACTTACAGTGCGAAGGCCCTATTGTATCTGTAGGAGATTTTTTTTCGTTTTCTTTTTTTTTCCTCGTTTTTTATTTTTCTTCCAATGAAATGAGGGCCTTTTTGCCCCCCTAAACGTGCCCCAAAAGTCACCAAATTTTGCATGCAAGATGATATTTCATGGTTTGCATTAATGGGCGTGGTCTAATGGCTCAACAGCGCCCTCTAGAAAACTTTGTGCCTCAAGCCCCACAATACGGTTTGACGTACATGCACGAAAATCGGTACACACCTGTATCATGTCGCAACTTAAAGAAAAGTCTCTTGGCGCCATGGCCGAACCAAACAAGAAATCGACCATTTTGAATTAATCGTATAATTTTGGCGCAATTTATGCCATTCCTTCGGCAGTTAATACGGCCCGAACCGTAACTTGCACCCAGGTGTGTTATACACAGAGTCGTCTGGGAGATTTGCGAGGTCCTGTGCGAAATGGCTGGGGGGGGGATGAAATTTTTGGGTTTTTCGGGTCGGATTGGGTGTCTATATGAGCGATTTTAACTCTCCAATTAGCAAAATATTGGATACCTTCCCCTGCCTCATCATCATTTGGCTTGCCTCGACGCGGGGCCCCGCGGCTGCTTGAGACCCGGTCGGATCAGTGATTTTTGTAACAAATTCATCAAACGAGCCTTTCAGAGAGCCATTAAACTCTTCTTTAGTTTTTTTCTTTTTTCATCCCCTGATGGAAATTTCCTGAATCCGTCTCGTTCTCTCGACATTGTGTGACAGTTTGTTACACACTCCACCCGTCTGGATCAGAGCACCTTGTGTCTGCGCTTGGTCTGACGCAGTTGTACTGAACAACAGACACGCTCAGCTGCGCAGCGACATCAGTCAACAAGCACATCATTTCACATATATTTATTGATATGCACAGACTAGTACACATTTAGGTCTGTAATGGAACGTGACTGTTTATATTTATAAGGGAAAAAAGGAAAAAAAAACAGAAAAAAAAAATAAGAATGGGAAAAAAAAAAAAAAACGGCCCATAGCGCGAGGTCCTGTGCGGTCGCATGGTTCGCACACCCCTTGCAGCGGCCCTGGTTATACATCAAAATGTGGGACGCATTACTTTTCTCAGTCAAAAGCGTTACCGTGGCGACGCTAGATGCCAAAAAGCGCCCTTCATCTGATTGGTCCATATTTGATAGTTCCTACTTTCTGCCATAACTTTTGAATGGTTTGACATAAAGACTCATGGGTGGTGTCATCGGACTCAGTTTTGAGTCCTTGAACCTACCGTATTTTCGCGACCATAAGGCGCACATTTTTTTTTTTTTTTTTTTTTTAATGTGCCGGGCGCCTTATGAAACAGTGCGCCGTGTCTATTACCTGAATTACGCTAATGTGAGGCCGGCCATCATAAGAACGGTAAAAAGAGAAGGGGGCGGGTGAAGCACCCGTGAGTTGCGACGTGAATGAGACTCCACTGAGCTGTTTAATGCGAAACAGAAGATGAAAACTTTTAAGGATTTGCTTGATGTGTAAAGTGAAATAAAATACAATCAAACTAAGTTTTGCTCTGCTCTATTTAAATAAGCACACTTGTGTGAGTGTTCTGCAGCGCGCGTGTGTTTTGCATGTCGGAACCGAGGATGCACCTGCCGTGGGTTTGCGGGGTCCAATCGCCGCATCCCCGGGGCAGATCCGGCTGAAATGCCGGTGCTCTTTCCCCGGGAGCCCCTACTACCAGACAGTGCAGGCGGGCTCCTCCGGTCCCGGCCGGTCGGAACCGGTCACTTTCCCCGGTTAAAGCCGCGTGATGCGCGCTGCTGCAGCCCGAGTTCCTGGTTCCCCAAGCGGGGTCCGATGACCTGGTTCCCGCCCGCTTTGGGAGAAGGGATTTCTGGGGTCTGTCTCAGGTCGGATCAGCTTCACCCTCCGAGATTTGCAGCCAAATCTATCGGTTACAAACCCGGTACCGGATCCCGACATGCGCGTGTGTGTATTGGCGGCGCGAAACACACACATTCTCATTTATGTGGTGCTTGCCTGGCGCAGCTGATGGACAGAAACCTATGGTGATTTTTAAAAGAAAAACTTTGCATAAGACGTTTCCAGCCGGAGTCATTATAAGGACGAATGAAAAGGGGGGGCTGGATGAAGGGATGATGATCAAGAAGCTGAGACAGGTCTGGAAATTCGGACTGGCGCAGCTGAATTAGCGGAGCTCCTGTCGGATACAACCCGGTACCGGCTCCCCGACAGCGCGTGTGTGAGTGGGTCCCGCATCCCGGGTCCCGGGACGCGGAACGCGGGACCCGGGACCCGGGACCCGGGACCCGGGACTGCCGCGGGACCAGCGCGGGGGGGGGGGGGCGGACCGGGACCCGGGACCCGGTCCAGCGCGAGGGAGCAGACGGGGAGCGGACCCGGTCCAGCGCGGGGGGGGGAGCGGAGCGGGACACGGGACCGCCGCGGTCGGGATCCGCAGCACAACGGGGTATGAAAAGTGTATTTACTCTTGTGCTTGCCTGCCACGCTGATGGACAGAAACTGCCGGCTATGGTGATTTTTAAAAGAAAAGCGTTGCCTAAACAGACTTTTCCAGCCAGAGTGAAATGAAAAGGGCTGGTGGCTGAGACAGGTTTATGTGCGGCAACCCGGTGGTTTTTTTAAATTCTTTAATGCAGAAACAGAATATGAACCTTTGAAGGGTTTGATTGATGTGAAATAAAATATCAAACTAAGTTTTGCTTCCGCTCTATTTTTAGCGCGTGTGTGTTTTGCAACGCGTGTGTGTGCAGCTCCGTCTCTGTAGACGGCGCCTTTTGGGTCGGTGCGCCGTATGTGTGTTTTAAAACCAAAAATGACACACAAAACTGAGGGTGCGCCTTTCCACACAGTGCGCCATATGGTCGTGAAAATACGGTAATTGGTGCAAATTAGCCCCGCCCCTTCTTCTGATTGGTCAATATTTGATAGTCCCTATTTTCTGCTAAAACCTCTGAATGGTTTGACATAGATAGTCGTGGGTGGTGTCATCTGACTCGGTTTTTGAGTCCTTGGTGCTAATTGGTGCAAATTAGCCCAGCTCCTTCATCTGATTGGTCGATATCTGATAGTTCCTATTTTCTGCCATAACTTTTGAATGGTTTGATATAGAGAGTCGTGGCTAGTGTCATCCGCTAAATGTCCAGGCCTGAAAAATCTACATGCAAGTCATACAAGCGCTTCCACTGCAGCAAACCTGAACGTGCACAAGGGTGCGACGGCCTTTTCATCGCTGCTTGCAGCTTTAATTTTCATTTGTAATCCATTAAAAGCTCTCTCATATCAAATCCTTCTGGCAGGGTAACTTTAGCTTGAGGAACCATGTCTTGACTGACAGAGACATGTTTTCCCCCGGCAGCCACAGTTACCACCTACAGCCGAGTGTCCTGCTTTCCATATCTTATAGCAACATACTGAAGTAGTGCGATTCGCTCCAGTCTTCTGTGGAAGAGAACCACCGATAAATCGCTAAACTTGTAGAAGTCAGAGTGAGAACATGCTTTTGAAATCACCAAAGAACTTCCCTGGCAGATAAAATCTCTCACGCAGGCATAACGGATAAAGTGAAGTCCTGCTCTACTTAAAAATAATGAAGATGATTTTTTTTTCCTTCTCTCTCACTCTGTCTCTCTGCTGGGGATGAAGAGAACAGAGGGAGAAAAAAGCCCATGGGCAAAAACAACAGAACACGCAGCAACAGTCCAATGTAGGCTAGCATCTGTGTGTTTGTGTGTGTACACACTTTCAAGGCAGCTTTGAAGGAGGCAAGCTACAGCTGTGTCTTAGGCACAATAAATTAAAGTTTTCATTTGAGGATGGGGGGTCCCTTTGACTCTTCTGTCTTTACTCTTGAGCACAATTTTCCGTATTTCTTTTGTGTCCTGAACTTGACCTTTAAATGCTGAACATCTCAATAAAAGGCCTCATAAATCATTGCAGGTGTCTTGGATGTGCCTGCAGGTAATTAATTACTTGCATGTTTTTGAGACAACCTGACCGCTCAGATGAAATAGGAATTCATTCATTCAATTCATGTATTTCTTTTCAATAATTGTATTTTTCCAGAAACAGATTTTAACAGAACATTTTAATTTTGTATTACTCTGGTTTTATGGCATCACATTTGCATCAAATGTTGAGAGGTTAATAAAACATGCTCTTGACCATTTTGGGAACCATATTTATTTAAACTAAGCAAACACCCAGGGGCTGAGATCATGAACTCAGTGAGCGACTTGTGATTTGGTGCTGCCATCACCTTTTCTTCTTTCTTTTCGACTTACTGTAATGTTATCTGACAATCATAGTCAAGGTGGACATTGGTGTTGATGTCATCACACTTAGAAAAGACCAGTCAGGTGCTGGTCATAGCACCGATTGGTCTCAAACCATACATTTTAACATGACCAACTTATGAGGAGGACACAAAAACCCTCTAATGGTGGGCAGGAAGAACCTCTCACATATTTAAAAGAAACTCTTGTGCAAATAGATATGTCCCAAACATGGGAGAAAAAAAACGGAGTGACTATTTGCACCAGGGTACAAATAGCAAGCCCCAACCAGCTGAGCTATTCACACCCTGTTGACATATGAAAACAAATGCTTGCCCATGCGCATGTGCACCAACGTGTCTGCAACAGAAGGCGCTTTTTCACTTGGCCATGCGCATGTGCAGCACTCTAAAGTGGAACCATGTCAAACAATAGAGCCAGGCAAACGTCTGCTCTCACTTTTGTATAAACAATTTTTGCTCTTGAATTTTCATAGTACTATATCCGTGGTGTTCCCATTAAAACCTCAATAAAACACTGCTAAACAGCATTTGAAAACGTGTTTTTACAAACTGACAGTAACAAACAGTACCTTGCGCGACAAAAACGCATAATTTAGCCACTATAACAAAGAATAATATATAAATAATAATAATGTCATAATCCGTGTATATATCACCACCACGGATCCCATTGACTTTGCATGGTACAATATCCGTGGTGCCCACACGGAATTATACCACTTTCCGTGTTGGTACCACGGAAAATAGTGGTAAGAGGTCGTGGGCATTTCACGGATTTTTGTGAGATCAGGTTGTGTGAATACCTGTCAATCACTGTTGAGTTGATGGTTTTTTTTTGTTTTTTTTTTTGTTTTTTTTTTAGTAATACGTGCAAATAGCATACATTGATTGGTAGCAGGGTATAAATAGCCTACACATCAGTACTTGCACCCGGGTGTAAATAGCCTAAGCCAAAAAAAAACCCTCTTTTGATGTCATGTAGCACTTTTTTAGACTTCTTGAGCCTCTTGCCCACAGGGCAGTTAATGGGAGGTGACACATCTTGAAGATCAAAGACAAGAAGACAACATGGATGACTGAGAATCTGCAACATATGATGAAGATCACACCAAGCCGTTCCTTGAAGCTACTCCATTTCAAATATGCTTTTAAGCTTGCAAATGTTGTTCTGTGTGCTCATAGGACATGCATACACCAGAGATTGCATTATATTACAAACACCATAGCCTACTTGACATCGTGAATGAGGCTTTCACTTGTTAAGTTGACATTTAACTTCATGATGTTGGTAAAATCTAAATTCTTGATTAAAATGAGCAAAAAGCAAGGGCCCTCATATGAATCAGCCCATACATTTGCATACCCTGGTGTTCTCATCCCATCACATTGCCATCCCAAATGATGATAAACAAGTCTTCAAGGGCTGGAGGCTAAGTGGCTAATCACTGACATGGGATAATTATTTGTTGACAAACTCATATAATTTTAAATTGCTAAACCTGTGCATGTGTGTCTTTGTGATATGAATGGGCATGGTGCAGGTGTGCAGCTATGTGAGCACTCATGTTTGATTAAAAACCTGAAGCTAGATTGCTGCATACCGGGGTTAAGCTAAGCTGTTAATTGACTGTGTGTGCGTACCCGTGAAAGTATGTGAAATGTTTGCCTATAGAGAATAACAGTGCAGAAATAACACAATAAAGGAGCGCCTGCTGTGGATCAGTCTGCTTCGACAGCTTTATGACATGCAAACATGCAGTCAGCGTGCACACGTTGCCTGTAAATATGATGCAGATGGAGTAATATGTGTGTCATGTGTTTTGATTTTTGCCTTCACTCTGTGTAGATGTATTGAGAGATTTTTTATCCATTTCTCAGAGTGATTGTGGGTGTTTGTGTGTTATAGCCAGCAATATGGCAGCAGTTAAAGGGGACCTATTATGGCATCTAATACCTATTTTAAACAGGCCTTGAATGTCTTAAAAACAAGCTTTTGATTGTTTTTGCTAAATAAATGAGAAATTCAGTCTCTAAGCCATGTCTTTATATTCCCCATTTCTAACCTCATTCTCTATGCGGGATTCTGAGTGGGCGGGCGGCTATGATAATGAGACACTGTGCTGATTGGCTGCCTGACGCGAATGACGCGATACACCGCTACGAAAAAATGGCGGAAGCTCCGGCCGGCGGAGTTAGTTGTGGGCGTGGTTTCACGCATTGCGCCTGATGTGACATCACAACAGGAGCAGAATCTGAACGGTTCGTAGAAGCCACATCCCACTGGATGGCTCCGGGTGGCTGTACAGACACTGCAGAATTTGGTTGCTTTCCTCTTCCTCTGAGTTGGCAGGCTTAGGGGAGACCACTTTATATATGATAAAGCAAGAAAAAACGTGTTTTTCATAATAGGTCCCTTTTAAATGAGAGTTAGATGAGAATGGCAGATGATGAAGCTGAGGTAATCATGTGCATGTTTGTGCATGTAAATCGCATCCCTGCTGACTTAAGCAATTGTAAAGTGGAATTATGTGATGAGACTTATTTGGGTATCTGGGACAGCCATTCAGATGTCTTGCCTGCTGGCTAGACACACAAGGACAATTTCTCACAGTTCTGCTCCTATGGGCAGAAATATGTGCCACTAGAAACTGAATTTGAATCATTTATATTTGAATTTGAATTGCTCAACTTGAATAATTGCATTAAAAAACTGAATCTGAATCACATAATTTGAATTTGTATTGTTTAATTTGAATCATTGCATTGAAAAACTGAATCTACATTCCGAAAAACTGAATCTACATTCAGCTCTCACAATTCAAATTCAGTTCTTGAAATTCAATTTCAATTCTACTGTGCCAGACATACGGGTCTTCTGGAGGAACAGCAATCGAGTGCAGATACAAAGAACTCGGGTATCAGTCACGTGACGTTTTTTGTTGTCAGCGCCATCTGGAGGACCGACCGGGGACATTCCAGCCCCCGAGTCTCCACTCCGCAGCACGCCGATTTTTCCCAGTGGCCAGCCGCGGTACTGCAACTAAAAATCCCATGGGGCCCAGAAAGCTTTTTTCCCATAGACCGCAATAGTAAAAGAGAAGCCTCTAAAACTGTTCACAGGACACCTCCAGCTGTAATCACCGCAATTACTAATCTTTGTATTCTATATTTTTAAGTCATGGACTTTATACATATCCATACCTGCCAACATTGGGCTGTGAAAAAGAGGGAGATTTTCTGGGGTAGCGGTTGGAATGCTCCACTCACAACATCACCGCCCTGATAAACAAGACCACTTTTAATTAGCTTTAAATCCATAGCTACAATGAAATGTGCTAAAATGTACCTCCCAAAATGACTCTACAGCCTTCTTGGAGCCAAATATGTTTATAACAATAAAATATATACAATTGTACATACAATAATAACAAAAAACAATGCTGTCAATAATGTCATCTTCTCAACCACACACATACTGAATCACACACTGAGGTGGTGTTGATGGTGTGTGTGTGTGTGTGTGTGTGTGTGTGTGTGTGTGTGTGTGTGTGTGTGTGTGTGTGTGTGTGTGTGTGTGTGTGTGTGTGTGAGTGAGATTCAAATCTCCCTCTTTTTCACAGCCCAATGTTGGCAAGTATGGATATGTATAAAGTCCATGACTTAAAAATATAGAATACAAAGATTAGTAATTGCGGTGATTACAGCTGGAGGTTCTTGTGAACAGTTTTAGAGGCTTCTCTTTTACTATTGCGGTCTATGGGAAAAAAGCTTTCTGGGCCCCATGGGATTTTTTGTTGCAGTACCGCGGCTGGCCACTGGGAAAAATCGGCGTGTCTGCTGAGTGCGAGACTCGGGGGCTGGAATGTCCCCGGTCGGTCCTCCAGATGGCGCTGACAACGAAAAAACGTCATGTGACTGATACCCGAGTTCTTTGTATCTGCACTCGATTGCTGTTCCTCCAGAAGACCCGGATGTCTGGCACAGTAGAATTTGAAATTGAATTTCAAGAACTGAATTTGAATTGTGAGAGCTGAATGTAGATTCAGTTTTTCAATGCAATGATTCAAATTAAACAATACAAATTCAAATTATGTGATTCAGATTCAGTTTTTTAATGCAATGATTCAAATTAAACAATACAAATTCAAATTATGTGATTCAAATTCAGTTTTTTAATGCAATAATTCAAGTTGAGCAATTCAAATTCAAATATAAATGATTCAAATTCAGTTTCTAGTGGCACATATTTCTGCCCATATGCTCCTCTTTTGCTTTCAATTCATCCTTTTTACCTTTGTTTCTTCCTCAATATTACTATCTAAAAAAGAAAATCTGATAGAGACAGTCAAATATGACAGTTAACATGACACATATTTGGACACACATACAGAAACTCATCTCAGAAAGAAATGAGTTAGAAAAAGGATGATCTCTGGATGGATATCTGTAAAACACAATTTTATTTTGTGTTTCTTTTCACTCACGGATCTCATGAGTTACAACGCTGCTTTTAGACCCACTGAAGCCCACACTTGTTACAAATCTTTTACTATGGATTGAAAGATTGTGCCAAATTGTGCCCCTTTTTCACAAGTTGACGCAATTTCCTGGAATTACACGCTTACAAAACTCTCTTTATGTCTCTGTTTGTGGGGTCCAAGAAGCTACCTTCTTCTTGCTAGTTTGATGCCAACCAGGAAGTGAGAAAAACTGCAGTTCATTTTCTGTCCCCTAGAGGCTAGTTCCAAAAGAGTCAATCTCATTGACCCCCACGTTAAAATGGCTTTGCAGCAGAAGTGCAGTCAGGTACAAAAAGAAACAAACTTTGGCTTCCATAGCTGGATTTCACATCCATGACTGTGCAGGCTGGCTGGGCAAGAGACAGAGATGGAAAAATGCTATTTTACAAACTTTATTGATTTATGGTTTAAACCAGGGGTTCTTAACCTTTCTGACCTTGGGGCCCAATTTTTTCAGTACAGAGTGGCCCGGGGCCCATTAAATATTAAAATTGTATAGCAGGGGTATTCGACTAAGACTTTAAGATGTCCATTTAGAGAAGATTTACTCAAGCATCATAACATCATAATATATATATATATATATATATATATATATATATATATATATATATATATATATATATATATATATATATATATATATATATATATTATTTGTGTGTATATATTCAAGTAGCCTCATAGTTGTATCAACATCTGCATCTGACTGTTATATTAAAAAAAGTACATTTCAAAAATATTTGCCACTTAACATGTGTAACTTGAATTACACATATTTTTTTCTCTTAAAAATAAAATTTATTCTACTTTTTCAAATGCTATCTTATTTTATTTCTCTACCAGCAGTTTGAATTTCCCATTTTCTTTGTTAATTGTCTCAACACATTTTTATAATAAATGAATATAAACACATCTTAACAATTTAACAGTTTTGCAGTTTGTCTTTCTTCCCCTTATAATCTTATGCCTCCACTTTCTGTCGTTCAGTGAGAGAACTGAGCTCTAATTTCTCCTGCCAGGACTTTAAATCTGGTCTGGATGGTGTCAGGTTCTCATACACATGAGAAGGTGCTCATATTTAGTTTTAATTATGTTCATTGTGGAGAAAGCTGCCTCACAGCTGTATCTGGACTCAAACATGGGTGTTTTAAGATTGTATTTATTTAAGATATTAAATTAATCAGTTGTCAGGACTCAGCGTGTCGGGCTTCATCCGAGCCTGATCAGACGGGCACGAGCCCTCAGCTCTCAGCGCTGCAGCCCAGTCACTTTCCGATGCTTTTGCAACAACAGTCCAGTCCAGCAGACACTTCAGCCCACGCATCTTCAGCAGTAACGACGGAGCCCGCCGACCGAGCGGCAGCCGACCTCCGCGGCCGCGTCGGCTCCCGCTCAGTCGGGCGGTTCCTCCGGCGGCTCTCCGGCCCGCCTCGGCGGGGCAGCTCCCCCGGGAGTCTCGTCTCCTTCTCGGCAGCGAGCCCCAGGTCTCCCCGTCTGCCCCAGGTGTCCCGCCCAGAGCCGCCGCCGGGCAATCACTGGCAAATCACGCCCCCCTTCCCCCTTCTCATTGTGGCTTCAATTACGTCCGCCTTAAACCTGAATTATGGTTCTGCGTAAATCGACGCAGAGCCTATGCCGTAGAATCCCTGATCCTGGTGGATCTAAACCTACTCTGTGCAAAATAAATGATTTTTTCTGTAAATACACACCATTTCTCTTACTATTACACGTACAGCTAGCTGAGTGTCTTCTCCTCATTTGGTCGGGAGTTGCTATGCAGTCCCGCGGCCCTCGCGGCCCACACGTACAAAACTGAATTCTTTTTGCGGCCCTCTAGAGGGCGCTCGCGGCCCAACGTTGGGCCGCGGCCCTATGGTTAAGAATCACTGGTTTAAACGACAAATCCTGATCGAAAACAACACCAAGGCTTCTCACAGTTTCACTGGAAGCCATCGCAACACCAACTAATCCCCTAAATTGCTTTGGACCAAAAACGAATAACCTCTGTTTTATCTGAGTTTAGAAGCAAAACATTTCCGGACATCCAGTCCTTGATGTCCCTAAGACATGCCTGAAGTTTAACTAACGGTTCTGTTTCATCCAGCTTCATAGACAAATAGAGCTGCGTATCATCAGCATAGCAATGAAAATGTATGCCAGTGATTCTGGATTATACTTCCCAATGGCTGCATGTATGAACGGAACAAGATTGGTCCTAGCACGGAACCCTGCGGAACACCATAACAGACCCTTGACTGTTCTGAAGAAACCTCATGTACATGAACACACTGGAATCTGTCAGATAGATATGATTTAAACCAATGTAGAGCTGTCCCTTTAATCCCAACAACATGCTCTAACCTGTGCAGTAAAATGCTGATCTACAGTGTCAAAAGCAGCACTGAGGTCCAGTAGAACCAGCATGGACACTAATCCCTTATCTGAGGCCATAAGAAGGTCATTCGTGACTCGAACCAGCGCTGTCTCTGTGCTATGATGCATTCTAAACCCTGACTGAAAGACTTCAAACAGATCATTTCTATACAAATAGTCACATAACTGGCTTGAAACTGCCTTTTCCAGAATTTTAGGTTGGAAATTGGTCTATAATTAACTAAGATGTCTGGGTCAATAGAAGGTCTTTTAAGTAAAGGTTTGCAACTTTGAAAACATGTGGTCCTTATTGTGGTGCCAATAAGGAAAAATGTTTTTTTGAATAGTCGAGTCGGGATGGGGTCTAACATACATGCGGTTGATTTAGCTCTATTGACGACTGAGGTCAGCTCAAGGAGGTCTATAGGATTGAAACAGTCTACAGTCCAGTCAGAGCCCAGGGAAGTCGTTAAAGCTGAAGAAAAGCCCACAACCGCTACCGTGTGCGTCTGATTGATATCTTCTCTAATTTTGATGATTTTACTGTTCATGAAGCTCTTGAAGTCTTCACTACTGAGAGCTTCAGGAATGCACGGCTCAACAGTGTTGTGACACTTTGTCAGCCTGGCTACAGTGCTGAACAGAAAAACGTGGGTTACTTTTGTTATCCTCCATCAACAATGAATAATAAGCTGTTCTGGCTTTGCGAATGGCTTTTTTATATACTATAAGAATATCTTTCCATTCGCGGTAGGTATCTACAGACTTACAAGAGTGCCACTTCCTTTCCATTTTACGCACGTTTTGTTTCAACATGCAGATATCTGAATTATACCAAGGAGTTAAGCTCCTATGGTTGGAAACCCTCCTTCTCAAAGGAGTAACTGCATTTAAAGCTGAGTGCAGCAAATCAGCAGTGTTACTAACATCTGCAGAGGTAGAACCTAGGTCACTGGCCTCGACTACTTCACTATTTTCCACTAACGTAAGATGAGCAATGGCCTCCCTAAATTTAGCTATACCTTCATCTGACAAACATCTGCTAAAATAATACCTCAATATCAACAATATTACATTCAAACATTATTAAATTAATGTCAAAAGCAATATAATAAGTGTAAAGTTTTCTGTTGACTCCCATGGCGGCCTGCTGTTGTCTCGTCAGCTGTGAATCTCCAATTAAGAGGCAACACATTTGTTATTTTGTATCCAACTTCACATCAAATGGTTTTTGTTTCACCTAAGCTTTCGCATTACCTGTATTAGTCTATTCTTTTAGCTGTTCAGGATAAGGATGCATCTTGACACCCTGGATGTCCCTGGGTGAATCCCATCGGTTGATTGTCACAACTGCACCAGTATTGCAGATACTGGTGCAGAATTGTATAAGATCCCAATGTTTAAAGTGGCACAATATAACTTTTGTCATTTTTAGCCCAGATGGTCCCCCTATAGGTGCAGAGGTTAAGATACTGTCTAAGATGTACCCGTATTCAATCATTACTCTGTTGACTCTCTCAGTTGCATTTGCCATGATGTCCACTGTTGCTCTGTGAGCTAGTGTTATCATTGTCAGTCTGTGACATTGAGTTATAAAGTTATATATAGTTATTGCAAGCTACAAAATGTGAGTCTCAAGTATTTTTTTTTCCAAAAGTAGGGACAGAAGAAAGCATTAGCTATATACCATTTGTGAAAAGTAATTCAGTATTTCTTCAAATGATATTGAACTGATATTTAATGAAAAAAATCCCAGTTTCACCATAACCTTGCCTTTTTCTTCTGGTAAATTATCTTTGTGCACTAGAATGTGTTGCATCTCAGATCTATAATATTGCAAAGTGCATGGGACAGATGCAAGTGGGTTCCAGCCTAATTAAAATAGAAAAAAGTAATATAATTTTAGGCGGTACTGTTGGCCTTCATGCTGCTTACACAGCTCAAAGCCTTGTCACTCATTTGGAATGACTAAAGGAAATACACTTGGAAGGACTGTCCCAGCTGAGAGGGCCAGTTCACTTATAATTACCTTATAACCTTGTAACTTTGCTGCAGCAAAATACTTTCACAGAAAGGATCAGAGTGGAGCTTGTTTGTTTTTTTGAGAAAAACAACACATTACCACAATGTTCTGGACTCATCTGTGTTCTTTTCATTTGCCCACCTCAGTTCTTTTTTTACAGTGCGACTTTTACATTTCTTCATCCATTGTTGTGATTTGGGTTTTTTTCTCTTTTTTAAAAATGTGTCCTTTTCTTATTTTTGATATCTTGTTTTGTTTTGTTTCCACATAAGTTAAAAAAAAAAAAAAAAAAAAAGAAGCATATGCAGTCTTTGCAGTAAGAAATTATATGCTTGTTTAATTAGATCTATGAAGGGGTAGGGGCGTCCTTTCACAAAATTAAAGTCACTTTGGAAAGTATTTGGTGACATGTTAAATCCAAGTGTAAATAACAAGTGATTGGATCACATGGGATGCTTAAGAATACTTAAAGGAGCTTGAGGCAGGATTTATGAAAAAAATTCGTATACATTTTAAGTTTTCTAGTAATAATGTCAGATGAAGCGTTCCAAACCCAAAAGAATGAGCCCTCTAGTGTATCTATCCGTTGCCTTGAACAGGCTGTGTGCTGCAAAATGTGCTGCAATTCGGGCCCAAATTTCCCGCGCCGGGCTGCGGATGTGACGTCACATGACGCTGCATGCGCGTTCTCCCCGTTCTCCCGTGCCGGCTTCACTGTTGGCTGCAGTACCCCCGGCGGCCGTCGTGGTGAAGGGTGGCGCTATAGAGTCTCATTTCTTAAAAGGAGCCTCATGCTCCTTTAACTCTAATTAAACTGTGGCTCCAGGTGGAGATGGACGAACAAATTGGTTTCCATCTACGTGATCTGTGGACATCTTAAGCAAAAAGCATGAGAACAAAATATTACTTAGATGACAGGGTTCCTTGTTGTAAATGTGAATCCCTTTTTGTGTGATTGACAGGTGGTTATGAAGACATTTAGCCATAAGGGGATATATGATGAGAAACCTTGATACTTGGATTTCTGAAGTGACTACAAACTCAAAAACTCTGAGATATCACATCCCTGTGGTTTTGTCATTTGTCATAAATTATGAATTTCCCTCAGGTGTTCATATTTGCACAGGTACAATAACATCACAGACCCTGATCAGAGTAAAAATATTTAGAGTCCCATATTTATCTCTATCCAAGGTTATAAGAATCTGTATTTACTGTACAACTGAAGGGAGTTTACCATCAGTTTAAAAGGCAAATCCACCTCATAGGATTATGATATAGGAAGGAAAAGCATAGGACTCCTAAAACCAGCTGTTGTGAACAAATGTGTGGGTCGTGAATGAGGAAGAACGGGAAGTCGGAGTAATAAACAATGGCTTTCATTTTAACAAAAAGCTCTCAGGGTATCCAATAGCAAGTCCAAATCGCAGGTGCGAGGAAAGCAGGAATAAAGAACAGGAAGAAACATGTAAAAGCACAACTAGAGGGCACAAAAGGTAGAATGACTGAAGCATGACAAACATTTCTGCAACAGAATGAAGATGGAAAAGAAAGAGAAGTGACAAATGACTATTCGTTTTCCATTACACTTCAGCACCACCTCAATGTGGCTGGGGCTTCGATCGAGCTCTTTCTGGATCTGTCGTCAGCCACGGAGCACAGAAAGGTGTGGACCTTTTCGTTGCACCACGTAGTAGGTTTGCTACCCATTTTTCGCTGTACCAAAATTTAGTTGGAAAGTTCAGTTGCTGGGTTTTAAACACGGTGGGTGTGAAGTGCCAAACTGGTACTATTGCCTGATGGAAAAACCCTTATAACAGTAGAGTCGAACCAAACTCAGAAAGTACTAGTGAAAATGACCTTTTAAGTGTAACAAGACATGTCAAGTCTTGATTATGACAGTCAGGAAAGAGAGGACCGACTGAGCACGTCAAACAAGAAACAAGACTGAAGGGAACATCAATTTTTAGGATAAAACAGTCTGACAGCCAAAGAAACAATAACACTAAAATTTTAAATCATAGTGACGTTAAAACATTATTGCATGTTTTTAAAGATAATAATGTTAAAACAGAACATAGTAAGTACCCAAGATCAAAATCCCAGGACCTTGACAAGAACAAATTAAAAGTATTCCTGCAGAAACACAAAGGAATCCTGTTTCCATTTAGTGTTACTTTTTTCATGTCACACTGCATCTGCTATCACAACTTCATTAAAAGTTTGATTTGTCCTTTGAGTATTGCTAAAACAAACATATCAATTAATAAATAAGAGTATAGCAGGAAATAACTTTTTACTCTTCAGGTAATCGTGTCAACCAATGTATTGATTCCTACATTTTATCCTGGTTAGTTGTGTGTCTGCAAAAATATCACTTGTTTCGTTTTCCTCTGAACTTCGCCAAAATGTAACCTTTGATGACGTCTATGTCCATGTAATCTTTTAACCAGGTAGTGTCCAGGAACAAACGTTAGAAACAGCATTTTTTGGTAATGTGATCTTGTTAGCAGAGGTGGCACATGCTCTACTTTGGTACAGTTCTCATTTCCAGAAATATTGATAGATATGCAGGAAAACTAAGCAAATGACAATGCAGAGTTAAGACCAGGGCATCTCTTTCCGCCACAAATAATTTTTTGCACTGTCCAGCATTCTGTCAACCTCCTACAACTCCTTAAAACCCTGAAAAGCTGTATTCTTTCAGTCTGTTGCAATTCAGAAAACCCATATCTACTTGGAATTACATGTTTTTGAAGTAAAGATTTGATCTAAAATCTCAGTCTCTTACAATTACTTAGCGCTGTGTGCAGATAAAGACTAAATAAGGGGTAAATTCAACAGTAATGTTGAGATTGGGATTCATTTTTGGACATTCACTCTCCTGATCTTTCTCTGAAAAATGTTTTTTTCTTTTAGTCATAGTATAGCGTCTCATATACTGCTTATATTTAAAGGGAATAGCCTCAAGGAACTCATATCATTATTATTATTGTCTGATTAGGAATTCAAATGAAATGCAAGCTGAAGAAAACAGTTCTTGCATTAAAACAAAGTGGCAGATCAGAAATGTCCAGCAGGGGGGAATGTCCCTCTGGGCAAGATCATAATGAATACACAAATAGCCCACTTAAAGATAAAGACTGAGAAAAAAGTATGGAGAATTAAAATAATCAAAGACAAGAGAACTATTGAAATAAAAGCCCTCTCTTGAATAATAACCAGATCTATGAAAACATCTGGAAACATGTGACTTGTTTCTAAAAGGGAAAAAAAACCAAAACCACATGACCTGACTGACCACTACCTGAGAGAGAAGAGCCAACAATCACAATTTTATATGATCAAAGACTAGGTGGAGTGAAATTTGCAAAAACTACTCAAGATAAGTTGTGAAACTGATTAGATTAAAGCAGTTATTCTGAAACATGACTATAATTAAATGGTTCACCCCATCAATTGACGACAATTGAAATGGGTGCTCCACAGCTCCTCTGCCATCACTTGGGTGAAGGAGCTGGGAGCCAGCCATGATAAAGCCTCAGGTGAGCTTGAGGGCCCCACTTGACAGATTTCATCCCGTCATCATTTTAACTCTGACTTTACTTATTTCAGAAGTTGTTTTTGTGGTAACAAGGAGGATGTTTTGACCGATTTTATCAAAAAGCTGATGCTGTGATGTCAGTTTTTGCCATAGGTTAGCATGAATTAGGTAAAAATGAAAGAGCTAACTTGTGAATATTGAGAATATAGAAAAAAGAAGCTTCATAAGCAAACTTATAGGTGATGTTGAAGTTGTTTGACTACATCAGGCCTTACCATTACAAACTGTTCTGTACTGATCAGTGAAAACATGGATTTGGTCTGCCCTACAGTAGATATTCCTTCTTAATAAGGTGTTCGCAATGATGTCATGAAATGACGGTTTAACTGCTTCATCGCCATCTTGGAAGACAAACAACTGAAGAAATGACATGGCGGAGTACTTTAAACTTTTGGATTCAGCGGATCAGGCTCAATATCTAAACAAACGTAAAGTAATTTGTAGCACCAGTATCACACCATTAACTGCGCCACTGGACCAGTTCTAGGCTCTAAGGAGGGGGAGCAAGAATAATAATAGGCCTACCAGAGACCGTTGCTTTATGTAGTAAAGGCCGGCAATTTACTGAATATAAACACAAGACACAAAACCAACAATTCCCTGCATGTTCTCAACAATGAGGTAGTAAAAATAAAAGAAAAAAGTATTTAACTCTTTCTTGTTCTTTTGTTCACTTAGTTTATTTTATTTCAGTTAAGATAATCTAACTTAAAGGGGACCTATTATGGCATCTAATACCTATTTTAAACAGGCCTTGAATGTTTTAAAAACAAGCTTATTGTTTTTGCTAAATAAATTTGAAATTCAGCCTCTAAACCATGTCTTTATCTTCCCATTCTCTAACCTCATTCTCTATGCGGGTGCTGAGTGTGCCGGCGGCTATGATAATGAGGCACTGTGCTGATTGGCTGCCTGACGCGATGACACGAATGACGCGATACACCGCTACGAAAAAATGGCGGAAGCTCCGGCCGGCGGAGTTGTTGTTGTTGTTGTTCCGGCCAGAGTTAGTTGTGGCCGTGGTTTCATGCATCGGTCCCGTCGTTACGTAACGACGGGAGCATCTGAACCTGAATCTGAACCATCTGAATCTGAACGGCTCGTAGAAGCCACATCACACTGGACGGCTCATCCGGGCGGCTGTACAGACACTGCAGAATTTGGTTGCTTTCCTCCTTCTCTGAGTTGGCAGGCTGAGGGGAGACCACTTTATATATGTTAAAGCGAGAAAAAACTTGTTTTTCATAATAGGTCCCCTTTAAGCTTAGTTAGTTAATTTTTCTCCTTTCTTTTACAGGTAAGAAAACACCTTAATCACAGAAAAATCAAAGTGGACCACAGTTATTCAAATGACATTTGGAAATATAAACTCAAAGAAATAAAAGTAGGCCTATGACACGTTCATTTTAAGTTCGAGTCTGAATCTGTTTGGTTCAATGAAAGTTCTCAGTTCTGTTCATTTCAGTTCAAACCAGTTCCTGATATCACTGTGGCACGGACTGGAGTTATCACACGCAGGAAATTCCCTCACCATGGAAAAGAAGATGAATTGAAGGTCTGGGTCTGGCCACCATCTTGAATCCCGTCCGTGGATGTGCGTGCCCGCACATGGCAGACCAATCCTTGCTCAGACCGAGCTGAAATGTGCAAAAAAAACCTGAACAAAACCGTTAGCTCTCATAAAATCCACGTCAGCTCCCGACTAGGTAAGTTATGGTTTTCAGCTATTTGATCGCCTTTTTTCTGGTTAATTAATCACTGCTCGCTTTCTCCGGCTTCCCCTCTGCTCTCTCCCTTGGGTCCCTGCTGCCGCGTCACTCAGGTGCTGCGTCTGTGTCGCTGGTACCTTACCCTTGATTCACACTCAGACGCCAGCATCGTGCTGCTTGGTGGATTCACACTGAAAGCTGCATGCACTGTCGACGCCTGTGGGAATCCTGGTCTGTGATTGGACGCTGCCTTGGCGTCACCGCTGCTCATTTGCATAAAGTTCCGATTTTTCAACTTCAAATTGACGCGCTGCTCCCGCTGCCTCTGCTGCCTCTTGACGCGCGCTTTCATAGAAAATGAATTGCAGCCGGCTGCCTATGATGCCTGTGACGCTTTCAGTGTGAATCCAGGGTTAAAGGGGCAGCGATGTCAATTTCTTTCAGCAGACTTTTTTTTACCTTGAACATTAAATGATTGTAGGATTAACATTTTTAATAACTCTGATGATTGATATATATTAAATTAGTCACTTTTAACTTTCAAGCTAGGGCAGCTTAGTGGTTAGCACTGTTGCCTCACAGCAAGAAGGTCCCCGGTTCGACTCCCAGGCCCGGCAGGGGCCTTTCTGTGTGGAGTTTGCATGTTCTCCCCGTGCTTGCGTGGGTTCTCTCCGGGTACTCCGGCTTCCTCCCACAGTCCAAAAACATGCATGCTAGGTTAATTGGTGATTGTAAATTGCCCATAGGTGTGAGCGTGAGTGTGCATGGTTTGTGTGTTTATTTGTGGCCCTGCGATGGACTGGTGACCTGTCCCGGGTGTAACCCCTGCCTCTCGCCTGAAATGAGCAGCAGGCTCCAGCAGACCCCCGTGACCCTGCAAAGGATAAAGCGGGTATAGATAATGGATGGATGGAACTTTCAAGCTTATTTATGCAGCTTTTGTTCAACTATTTATTCTTATTTATATAATTTGTACTGTCCTCGCTGAGGTGTGTTAACGACAGTCAGCTAAACTCTCTTAATATTCATGAACATGAAGAATGCGGGGAATTCTTTTTGTAGATTTATTTTCACTCTTCACGTTGTACTGAATCCTCATTTAAAGGAGCATGAGGCAGGATTGAGGCAGGATTTATGAAAAAAATCTGTATACGTTTTAAGTTTTCTAGTAATAATGTCAGATGAAGCGTTCCAAACCCAAAAGAATGAGCCCTCTAGTGTATCTATCCGTTGCCTTGAACAGGCTGTGTGCTGCAAAATGTGCTGCAATTCGGACTCCGAATTTCCTGCGCTGGGCGGTGGATGTGACGTCACATGACGCTGCATGTGCGTTCTCCCTGTTCTCCCGTGCCGGCTTCGCTGTTGGCTGCAGTACCCCCGACGGCCGTCATGGCGAAGGGTGGCGCTAGAGAGTCTCATTTCTTAAAAGGAGCCCCATGCTCCTTTAAATGATAAAGAGAGATGAAGAGAATGAAACTAGGAGAAAAACAACAAAATAATGTAATCAGTTAAACCACCTAGTTTTCATGAACATTAGTTACAGCTATAAAAATCAACAATCAACGGATTTATAAGTTCACTTAGTTAAAACAAATAGGCTATGAAATATACATATAATACATATACACATACAAGCGATGCCTCTGCTGGGGAATCAACAGGTAAGAAAAAGTGTTTTTTCTCTGGTAAAAATGTCTGCACTGTTAACCAGCCTGCTGTTACAAAGTGTTGCCATGGCGATCCTAGCGCCGTCTCTCCCATTTTTTTACATCCATCTTCCGGTTTAGCTCGGAAAACAAACGCCAAAATAAGAGTCTGCAGGAAACCAAAAGACCGCCAAAATAAAAGCACAGAAGTTACAAATAGATGCCTGAAGGGCAGAACACTCCCCGTCTGACCTTAAAGGTCACTACTAACTTTTAAATGTCTCTGAACCTTAACTTTAGTCTTTGGGCAGAAGAAGAACTACTTCTGACACTGAATCTCAGGAACACCTTCGCAGAATCTTTATCCGATGTCCTGAGCTCTACCTTTCGCACCTTGCTGTATCTCCCAGGGAAGACAGCCGTGGTCTTCGCCATAGGCCACGCATTGTGTCCGGCTTGATTGTCCTTCAGGAGCACAATGTCCCCTTCTTTCAGGTCCCGTTGGAAATCTCTTAATTTCTGGCGGGCTTGTAGAGTAGGGAGGATCTCCTGATGCCAGCGGCGCCAGAATCTGTTGGCGAGTGCTTGCACTTGTTTCCATTGTAGAAGCTGCAGAAGGAGCTGAGGAATTATTTTCTTAGTATTTTGTTTGACTATTGCACTTAGAAGATGGATTTGAGTGGTAAAATTAAAACCATAATTAACATTGACCCTGAACAAAGGCACAGATATAAATTACTGAATAGTGTCTTTGTGTTTTAAACATGAACGAGCTGCTTAAAAGCCAGAGCTTTAAAGACATGATTAAAATGGGCGCTTTAGATCTGGATCACTGACCAAAACATATAAAACATGTCATGTTGTAACTGGACAATCAACAACTTATGCGGGGGGAAGGTGGCTCAGTTGGTAGAGCGTTCGCCCATGAACCTGAAGGTCAGTGGTTCGAACCCTAGTTCCGCCTGTGTCCACCAAAGTTTCCTTGGGCAAGACACTGAATCCCCTGGTTGCTCCCAGTTGTCAGGCCAGCGCCGTTGTGTATGGCAGCTCCACCGACAACCGGTGTGTGAATGTGTGCGTGTGGGTGAATGTTTGCAGTGTAAAGCGGGGCTGTAGGAGTACAGCTGGAAAGCGCTATATAAGTGTAAGCCATTTATCATTTACCATATGCGCATCATAAGTTACATGATAGATAGATAGATAGATAGATACAGTATTTTGACGACCATACGGTGCGCCGTGTGGCGCACCCTCAGTTTTGTGTGTCATTTCTGTATTTAAAACACACATACGGCGCACCGAACGAAAAGGCGTCGTCTACACACACATATGGTGCGCCGCCTTACAACAACACACACAGGCATACAAGTGTGCGTATTTAAAAGTAGAGCGGGTGCAAAACTTAGTTTGATTGTACTTTATTTAAGTTATTACATGAATCAAATCTTCATCCTCTGTTTCTGCATTAAACAGCAGCGCTAAATCCGCTGTGCCAGTCCCACTTTCTTCACTGTCAGAGTCACTTTCCGTGCCATGCGGCCCCTCGGAAATGCCGGCTTTTGCAAAAGCCCGAACAACAGCCCAGCCCAGCAGACACGTCAGCCCACGCATCTACAATCCATCAACAGTAAACGACGGAGCCCCCCGCCTGAGCGGCAGCCGACCGCCCGACCAAGCAACTGCCGCTCGGTCGGGCGGTTCCTCCGGCCTTCGGGCCTGCCTCGGCGGCGCAGCTCCCCCAGGAGCCGTGTCTCCTTCTGGGTAGCTAGGCCGAGTCGCCCTGTCCGCTCCAGGTGTCCCGCCACGAAGCCGGCCGCCGGGCAATCACAGGCAATTCACGCGCCCCCCTTCCTCCTTTAACTTCTCATGGTGGTCCCTACTACGTCTACAAATCACGGGCAATTCACACGCCCCCCTTCCCCCTTTAACTTCTGGCCTCAATTATGTCTGCCTTACAATAATACAATGGGCGCATTGCGTCATTGGGCATGCGGTATATTTACCAAAAAAAATAAGACGTTTATATGCGCCTAATGGTCGCAAAAATACGGTAGATAGAATAAGAAGAATTTGTGCATTTCTACACCCAAGGTCATCTTATAGAAAAATTAAGAAATAACAAGAAGTAGTAAATAAAGTTCCAGAGCTGGAGGTGCCCATGATGGTGATGGGCAGAGGGAACAGTAAGGTGAATGGAGGAAGATGACCTGTGAGTATGGGAGGGAGTGGCAATGTGGAGCAAATCAGACAGCTAAAGAGGACCCAGATTATGGATGCCTGTGAAAGTGAGAAGCAGTGTTTTGAAGTTGATTCTATGCTTTATTGGGAGCCAGTGGAGCTGTTGAAGAATAAAGGTAATCTGTTCAATGGAAGAGGTGTAGGTTATAAAAAAAAGATGGTGCCGTGGACAGCCGCCTAGGTGTGTTGGTGTGCGATTTTCTGCTTTGTTTTTTGCTTTAACGCTGTTTTTTGCGATGGTTCCTGGAGCTCTTTCACCAGAGAAGGTCTCATGAACATCAGGACTACCACAACAGAGGATTTATTCCCAACATTTCTGCTCCCTGCACTGGAAATTGTGGACATTCTAGTCAAAGGTGTTCTCACCTTTGTCCATGTTGTGAAATGCTGGGGTAGAGGGAAACGGGCCGGTGCACTCTTGCGACTTAGCCAGCTTGGATACGTACGCCACTACCTGGAATATTTCTCTCTAACGTGTGTTCACTGCCCAACAAAATTGACGAATTACAACTGCTGTTGGGGAAAAACAGCGATTTTCATTCAGCTGTGGTATTGTGCTTCACGGAGACGTGATTATGTGGACTAATGCCGACTCTGTGCTGCAGCTGGCAGGATTCCAACTCTACAGACCGGACAAAAATACGGATTCTCCAGCAAAACTGAATGTGGAGGAATCTTTTTCGACCTCAACAGTGGTTCTTGCAAGAATTGGACAGTGATCCAGCAGCACTGTTCTCCTGACCTGCAATCTTTTATCATAAACTGTAAGCCCTTGTATTCCCCCCATGAGTTTGTTTCTTTCATCCTGGTCAGCATTTACATCCCACCGCATGCCTACATGCAGGTCACGGAGCGTGTGCTCGCCGACCAGATACTGAGTGTAGAGCGGACCAACCCAGACTCCTTAGTTATTGTCTCTGGTGACTTTAACAAAGGTAACCTGACCCACGATCTCCCTAAATACAGACAGCTTGTTAAATGTCCGACCAGAGAGGACAACATTCTGGATCACTGTTACACCACTGTCAGGGATGCTTATCACGCTGTCCCCCGAGCTGTACTGGGCCACTCCGACCACGTCATGGACCACCTGATTCCTACCTACAGGCAGAAACTAAAGCTCTGCAAACCTGTAGTGAGGACGTCAAGGAAGGGGACCAGTGAGGCTGTGGAGGAGTTCTACTGCCGCTTTGAAAGACAATGGGACAGCCCTGCAACCATCCCCCAACAACACCTTCCAACAGCTCCAGGTCCAGTGCATCACCTACACCCCCCCAACCACCTCTGTGACGACTCTTTCCATCCAGGAAAGGAAAGGATCTGGACTGGACTCCGTCTCACCAGCCAGCTTGAAGCACTGCGCTGATCAGCTGTCTCCAGTGTTCATGGACATTTTCAACACCTAACTGGATACATGCCATGTTCCAGCCTGCTTTAAGACCTCCACCATTCCCTGCTCCCATCCTTGAGTCCATCTTTACATCCTCCATCACCATTTGGTATGGTGCTGCTACGGCCAAGGACAAGGGCAGGCTGCAGTGTGTCATTAGGTCTGCTGCAGTGGCAATTCAGTCAAAGCCCAGGTATGGCAAGGTTACGAGTCACAGAACTTAACTACAGTTTCAACCAACATGCCCAGCAAATACTCATCACAGACGTCTGCTATGTAACTTATCTGTGTGGTCAAGAAAATTTGAACTTTTTCAAATCAAGTCTCACTCACATCTTGCTAACGTAACTACGAACACTACACTTTAACGACGTGTTGATTCAGTCAATGCGGCTTTACGCAATACGCATCCGTAAGTGTTGGGAAAGATAATACTAGTGAAATTGATCATGTTATTCTGATTTGCATTTGTAGTTATTTTATATGTATTAAATAATAGAATAATCAATACAAATAGACACAGAGTAATTCCATAAATGTATTTAAAAAACAAACATTTTCCCCTGAAGCCAAGGTGTGGCAGCTGCCATACCTTGGCATACCCAATTGACGCCCCTGGTCGGCTGAGAAGGTGATCGGCTGCAATCTGCTGTCGCCCTGTACAACTCCAGGACTTTGAAGCGTGCAGGAAAGATTCCGTCTGACCCCTCCCACCCCAGTCACAAACTCTTTGAGATGCCCACCTCTCGCAGGAGGCTGCGGTCCACCAGGACCAAAATCTCAAACCACAAGACCATTTTCTTCCCATCTGCCACTAGCTTTATTAACCAAGCCAGGAAGCCTCTCTTCCTCTCCCCCACACCCCACCTCTGACATAAAACTTCACATGCACTCTATGCGTTACATTAACGCTCAGCTCACACTTTGAAATACTTGCAGTAATATGCACTGTGATCACCTGCACATTGTTGGATCGCTCTTTCATTCTACTCTCTAAGCAGTTTGGGGGATGCTGTTGATGTGAGTTTGAAATTATAGTGTGCTGTCTAGGATGACACCCAGACTCTTAATCTGAGGGGAGGGGAGGATGGAGGAGCTGTCAATGTTGATGGAGAAACTGTTTGATTTGGTTAGTGGAGTGGAGGTCGTGCTGAAAAGTAGAACTTCTGTTTCATTGCTGAATTTGAGAAAAGTCAAGGAGAACCATGCTTTGATTTCCTGAAGGCAGTCAGAAAGGGAGGTAGGTGGAAGTAAGGAGTTGGGTTTGGACGAGATGTAGAACTGTGTGTCGTCTGCATAGGAATGGAAGTTGATATTATATTTACGAAATGTGTGTCCGAAGGGAGTACGTTCACAATGAAGAGAAGGGCCCTAAGACCAAGCCTTGGGGCACACTGTCAGTGACTGGGAATGAATTTGAAGTGCCAGATTTGAGTTGTATGAACTATGTGTGGCCAGATAGCTATGAGAATAACCAAGTGAGAGGTCTATAAGAGACACCAGGGGATGCCAGTTTGTTTAGGAGGGTGCTGTGACAAGTGGAGTCAAAGGCTGATGAGAAGGCCGGAGTCCGCTGCCATCAAAAGGTCATCGGTAATTTTCAAAAGAGCCATTTCTGTGCTGTGGAGGGGGCGGAAGCCAGACTGGAATTGTTTGTATAGGTTGTTATTACTGAGGTGCTTCTGGAGCTAAAAGGCAACAACCTTTTCAAGGATTTTGAAGATGAAGGGAAGATTAGAGATTGGACGAAAGTTGTTAAGGTCGGATGGATTGCCACCAGGTTTTTTGATGATAGGAGTGACAGCAGCTGTCTTGAAGATTGATGAAACATGTCCAGTGTTGAGTAAAGAGTGAATAATGGCAGTGATGCAAGAAGCAGGTGAAGGGAGACAGAGTTTGACTAAAATTGTACCGAGAGGTTCGAGCAGGCATGTGGATTTGGATTTCTGAATTAGCTTGGACATATCAGTAGGGATGGAAGAGTAAAACTTGAGAATAGGTGGATGTTGGACAAAGACGGAAGTAGAGAGTGTATGGTGGAAGCAGCAGGCCATTGGTAAATGCTGAAATTTGAAATAAATTCAGAAATTTGTTTCATATTTTTAAAAAAAGGGTATGTTATGTCTCCTGTACAAAAAATGAAAGTATATCCTTAATAGCCCAGTGCAAGTGAGTTTAATTACAGTTGGATGCACATTAGTATGTCATGATATTTAACACTACAATAAGCTTTATGAGCAGCTGGAGAGGAAGGTCTAACCCTCATTACAGCTTTATGGCCCAGAAACATTGTCCCATCTGTTAATTGCTCAATCAATGTGACGTTTTTACATATATAATCTACATCTATAAATATAATGTGGGAAACTGAGATCAATTTGAGGTCAAAAACCTTGTATGGAATTGAGAATAAGAAAGAAATTCACCTTGTAAACTTACACAGTATGATTGTTATTGATTCAAACTTTCACAAGCCAGTGTGAGTTACTGCCATCAAGCGCCAGTCATTAGGAATCCATGTTAACTTAACTTAACATATAGTTTAAGTTATGCAACTTCAGTTATGTTTATCAATGTGTGGATTTCAGTTCCCTTCTCGTGTCTTATTATATTCTTAACCTGCTTTGCAGGGAAAACAAAAAGTAAAAAACTGCCAAAAGAGTCCCTGTGTGGGTTAAAAAAAATGAAAATGGAAATTGTGATGGAAGCCTTGGTGTGGCACAGCTTGTCTCCTTTTAGTTATAAAAGTATGATTTTCAGGGTCTGCTGGAGGAATTCTTTGACTGGCTGAATGAGTTGAACCACGCGGGACTACCTTTCAAGAAGTTTCCGCTTTTTCTGCTGAATTGTGTTCCACTTTAATACATCCTTCCTTTCATCCCCCATAAGTGATCACTCCGGTGAAGACTTCAGACAAGAAAAAAGACCCCAAAAAATCCATCCGCTCCTCTTATTGAGAGCATTTCACTGAGGGAAAGGTAGGGGATAATTCGGAGTGAATTGGTTCTCTCAGCTGGGATTGTCCAACCAAGTTCTCCTCTTCTTGTTCTTATTCCAGTTGGGTTGCAAAGGTTTCTAGCAGAGTAAGCAGTATGCAGACTATCAATATCTCCCAATATTATGTCCTTTATTAGACAGCCCATTAGAAGCCCATATTACTGACCATGGAGTCAACAAAAGAAGTTTCTCAAACTGAAAACACATTGAAACTAGCTTTACTAAATGTCAGGTCTTTGGAAGGGGAATCTTTCTTAATAAATGATTTTATTACAAAAAACAAACTACATGTTTTTAACATGCTTGGTTAAATCAGGATAATCATGCAGCAGTTCTTCTAGAAACAACCCCTTCCTATTAAACCTAGACGGAAAGGAGGAGGAGTAGCTGCTCTGTTTAGTTCAATGCAATCAAATGTCTTATGACATCTGCACTTCATTTGAATACTGTATGTGGCTCTTCTGAAGAGGTTGAGTAACAACACACAGGATGAAGCTTTCCACTGACCACCATGCAACCTTCTTTGATGATTTTTCTGGACTGTTGTCTGTCATCTGTGTTGATTTATATTTTATAATTGTGGATGGGGATTTTAACATCCATGTTGACAACCCTATGGACATATGGGCAAAGGAATTGTGTTGTGTTCTTGATAATTTTGGACTGATTCAACATTTGATGGAAAAATGCACAACAAAGGATATTGTCCAGACTCAATAATGTCCAAAGGTTTGAACATCTCCAAGGTTATCGTGACGGATGTTGCTCTGTCTGACCATTCTTGTCTTTTCTTTGAGAGTTTTATTCATGTCAACAGAAGCTTCTAGACAGAAATCATCAGGAAGCGGTACATAGATGAAAATACTCGAGAAACGTTTATTCAGATCTACTCCTCCTCACCCCTCCTCCACTCATCTTCAGTTAATGGGTTTCTGGATAATCTAGTGGTAGAATTATTAGTATTATTGATACTATGAATGCTGCACGGTTCGGAACTGAAAAAAGACAATGTCGAAAAACTGAATGCAGGTGTCAGAAAACTACATTACAGGTTCATTATGACATTTATAAAGAGAGATTGAGCATATAAATCTCTCATATATGTCTAACAACCCCCCCTGAGTCAGTGGACTCTGAACTTTTATCCAAATGTGCCTGCAATGAGTTTGCCTCTTTCTTTACTGACAAGATTCAGAAAATCAGTCAGTGCTCCTATGCTAGATGCAGGATATGTGCCACCTCTGTGTCCAATAAGAGAAACCATGACACAATTCTCTCCAGTCACCCATAAGAATCTGGAGGACATCATACACCACCTGAACTCCACCACTTGCTGCCTTGATACACTGCCAACAGGGTTTTTTTTAAAGTGCTGCACACTGTATGGCCTCAGATCTTCTAGACATTAAAAATACATCTATGCTTTCAAGTATCTTTCCTCAGTGCCTAAAAACAGCTGTCATTAAGCCACCTCTAAAAAAGAAGTCTAGACAGACCACTTATGAACAGCTATAGGCCTGTATCAAATTTCCCCTTTCTTAGTAAAATAAAATGTACAACGTCCTAACAATAAATGACTGTTTTGATGTTTTCCACATCACAGAACTGAGAAAGCTCTAGTAAAGGTCCTTAATGACATCCACTCCAATACGGATAGAGGCAAAATTTCAGTCTTGGCCTTACTGGATCTCAGTGCTGTATCCGACACGGTTGACAATAACATCTTGATAGAGCAACTGAAGAACTGGGTGGGACTTTCTGGCACAGCATTTGCTTGGTTAGAGTCCTATCTAAAAGACAGGGACTATTTTGCATCTTTAGATAACAAATAGGAGCTAACACAAATAACATGTGGAGTTCCTCAAAGTTCAGTTCTGGGACCTCTGTTGTTTAACTTCTATATGCTTCCACTTTCTCAAATTATGAAAAAGAACTAAATGTGTTACCGTAACTAAGCAGAAGACACACAAATCTATATAACCATCTCACCAGGAGACTACAATCAAATTCAAACATTCATGAAATGCATTGATCAAATTAAAGAGGATGTGCCAGAATTTTCTTTCGGTTAAATGAGACAAAACCGAAATAATAGTATTTGGAACCAAGGAATGATTAAAAGTCAGTACTCAGCTTCAAGCAGTAAAGCTACAAACAAATAGCCAAGCCATAAATCTGGGAGTTGATCTGGACTCAGACCTGAATTTTAACAGCCACATTAAGACAGTAGTGAAGTCAATCTATTATCACCTGAAGAACATATCGAAGGTTAAAGTGCATCAGGGCTGCTGAAACTCTCAGCTGCTTTAAATCCACCATAAAGCATTGTAACCTTTATTTCTTGTATCTCATTTGTTAATTCTTTTTAACTGATGTCTGTCTGTCTTTTTTCATTGCGATTTAACTATTTTCTACACTGGTACTTTGAAATTTGAGTTTCAAAACTTAATCATATTTCAAATCTTGTAAATTCTGTCCTGTAAATCCTATTGTTTTTTTTTAAATCTTATTATTTTAATTATTATTAATTATTTATTTATTTTTGTTTAAACATTAAATCATGCTTTTTATGTATGTTTTAATGTCTTTGTAAAGCACTTTCAATCACCTTGTTGTTGAATTGTGCTGTATAAATAAACTTGCCTTGCCTCATAGTCAGATTGTAATGGTGCTAGTGATAATAGTCAGAAAATCCAACAGGAAAATAATTAAAACAGCCCCATACAGGGCACCCTTATGAATTATTTACTCTATTACTCATTCAGCCAACAGGTAACAAAACTGTAACAATAACATGTCCCTTCCCCATGGTCATAAACTGTTATCAAATTATCCCTTAATCAGCACTAATCTAAAGATGTTCATATTCCCTGTTTTTTTCACATCTGCTGTAGGATAAGATAAGATTACACTTTATCACTCCTTTGCTTTTTTAAATCCCCTCTTTACTGAGGAAAACCACACTCGGTCCATCCGTATTCAATAAATATAGACCAATATCCAACCTGAAACAGAGAAATAGCTCTACTCAAAATATTAACCTCAAGTGCAACAGTGACTCTCAGAGAACTTCACTTTTTGTCCCCACTTGATCTCACTGCTTGTTTCAGTGCTGTTAGTCATAAGATTTAAAGGTATAGTCTGTAATCGTATACAAAAATATCCGACCTCTCTGACAGCTTTAATCCTGTAAAAACTCTGACCAATCTGTTTTTTGCGCTCCGAATGGCACGGATTGGTCAGAGCACCAGAGGATTGGCAGGGGGGAAAGA
This sequence comes from Cololabis saira, assembly GCF_033807715.1. Lineage (NCBI taxonomy): Eukaryota > Metazoa > Chordata > Actinopteri > Beloniformes > Belonidae > Cololabis > Cololabis saira. The sequence goes on along the minus strand of NC_084607.1, from coordinate 23,512,239 downwards.
ACCAATCAGATGCCTTCATTTTAAGTCCCGCCCACGCCCCCCTCCGTCCCATGCGCGCACTCTGCCTCCAGCCCCCGTGTCCACTTCCCACGGGTCCTCCTCGGCTCAGAGTGTCCCAGTGTAACCCCCCTGCTCCTCCAGACCGACTGGCAACTGCGGCCTGACATCGGAGGACACCCGTCGCTCCCGGCTTCACTGCCGGCTCGCGGTCGGGCGGTCACGTCGAATGTAACGGCTCGCCCTGCTAAAAAGGCTAAAAAAAGAAAGCTAAAGTGCGATTCTGCGGCGTAGGTTGTCCGCTACTGGGGGTCTGCCCCACGGACCCCCATACTGGACCCCATACAGACCCCATACGCCTCCATCCCGGCGAGGGCAGAGTGCGCCGGTGCGGCTGGCGGTGCGGCTGGCGGTGCGGCTGGCGGTGTGGCTGGCGGTGCGGCTGGCGGTGCGGCTGGCGGTGCGGCTGGCGGTGTGGCTGGCGGTGCGGTGCGCTGCCGTGCAGGCTCTGTTGCCACGGCTACGCCGTAGTCTACGGCGTAGGGTATGCGGCGACGCACACCATTCTGCGTTGGTGTAACGCGGAACCATAAATCAGCCTTACGGCGTACCCTATGCCGTAGGCTCTGCGTTGGTGTAACGTGGAACCATAAATCAGCCTTCAGTGTGTGTGCTGTTCTAAACACTTCTCTGCTGTGCTTATTTTGCTGGGACGTCGGGTCCCTCCGCCGAGACACAACTTTTGCGGTATGCGTTCATTGTTGTGTCTAAAAATGATGTGCAGTGCCCACCCAATCAGAAACGGTACAGATATTCTGTGATATTTTTTTATATTAAATTATAAAAATTATAAAAAAAATAAAGGATCCCCATAACTTTGATTGGGTGGGCAAGACGCACGTTTAGGTGGGCACAGCCCACCCCTGCCCCCCCCTAAAACCAGCCTCACTTACAGGTGAATGAGACATGGGGTAGTTTTGTTGAAAATGTGCTGTCCAAAATGTCCTGGAAAACTCGACTCCTGCAAATGCGCGTTCCCCCAAGTTTGTTGGGGGCGTGGCTTCGGACGGAGCGCTGACGGGGGGTGGGGGGTGGGCTTAGAGGAGGTGCCACTTTCAAATCTTGCTAGCTCTCCAAAATCAAAGACTATACCTTTAATTCAAAGATGTAGATTCAATTGGTTTAAAAACTTGGGTTCTACACTGGTTTTCATCATATTTAAGGCACAGAAGCATTCATGTTTCCAGTGGTAGTTGAGAAGAACTTTTAATGCTTGCTTATTTTGTCAATTACATATGAGAATGGTCTAGTTCCATGGAAGCAGAGGCAGAACTAGTCCATTCTGTCACAACTTGAGGACGTAGGACCCAGATGCAGGAGAATGAGGTGACAGGAGTTCCAAACCAAAGGTGTTTATTTAACTAAAAGTGCTGCATATCCAGTAATCCAAAACAAAAACAAGAGCCCAAACTTGACAATATCAGGAACAGACTATAATCGTGGTGGAAACTGTAGAAACAAAACAGGAACTATGGAAAAAAATGGTACGGAAGAAAACAGGATGAACCAGCCAGGAGCATGGGAAAATCAAGACAAGATATACACACAGGGGCTAGTGAGACAGGTGCAAACACTCATGGCAGATGAAAAAGGGGAAGAACTTAAAAACAAGGACCCAGAATTTCAAAATAAAACAATAAAAAACACACCACAAAACTGTGACACATACAAAGTTGAAATGACCTTTGTCCATCAGCAGGGACCCTATTTGCAGTGCCACTGAAGTGAATTAGATTGAGTCTTCTCAGAGGCTTAACATAATTTATTTTGACATCACTGCTTTCCCTCTGGGCTAAAGTAATGGCCCAGAATTTGAAATTCAAAAAGTATGCATTTGTTGCTGGGTTTTGTTGTTACTTGGATGGAGCTTGTGTCTGGGTAACAATTAAAAGGACAGTTGCCATGTTGCTAACTTTAGTGAATGCTTGTCTGTCACAATCAGACTCAGTTTGAACACTGGGAGATATGCCTAAAGCAAGGAGTCTAGAGAGCCCTGCCACAAATCAATTTGATTATAAAACCTGCACTATGGTAAGTTTTGAGGCATAATTTTATCACTGCATTCTTTTTCTTTTTTCAATGGAGCCCCCCCTACTTGTGTCTAAGACCAGCCGGGCCCCCGACCCGTACGTACTACCAATACAGTAAAGTGATTCGTTAAAAATCTTTAATTGAAAAAATGAACATTAATTCTGTTTTTTTTATACATTTCTCTTTGGTTTACCCTGTATTTTGTTTTTCTCACCTTCCTTTTGTGTCACCAATGTATAAAATACACACAAAAAATAATTGCAAGGACATAAAAATATTTCTGAAAAATGTCTCTTTTAATATGAGAGCAACATTTTTTTAACATTTTTCCTTAAACAACCTGTTGGAATAGTAGTATGATTAATTGTTGAATAATGATATAATAATACGTTTTTAAGTTTTTATCCTGATAAATAACATAGTATTTTAAAATGACCAAAATATACTTTCAAGTGGGTTTATACAGACTTGGATTACTGTATTCCATTAGGTGTGTTATTATGATTTTTTATTTATTTAACATGTGTAAATATAATTTTTACAACTGCATATCCTCAAAGCAGACAAAGTTTTGCGCCCCCCCAGAGATCTCAGGCGCCCCCCCAGGGGGGGCCCGGACCCCAGGTTGGGAGACACTGTTCTAAATCATTGTCTATGTAGGTTATTTTAAGCATGATTTGAACTTCCCTTTTAACCCTTTAAGCCCTGCCTGATCTCAGGTCTTATGGTCTCACATGGCATTTGCCCTGTACCAGGGGGTTCGATGATCTAACGAGTTGTTTCCAAGTGTGGTCTTTGTATATACAAAGCACATGAATATGATATAATGGATTATAAGTATAAAACTTGACACTTTGGTAGCTCAGGTATGTTTGAACTCAAACTGAAATGCTGCATCACAGAAACATATTATTTATAGCCTACCTTTATTTGAGATGGTTTTAGAAATCATTGCCATCTTTCTGGCTCATCTAATGAAAATTAGCCAAAAATAAGCAGACAGGACATTTTGGCTCACCATAAATACTTCTGCATAACATATTTACATAGAAAAACAGCTGCTGTCTTTTGAAGAAACCATCGCTGAAGACTGCTCAATGCACGTGGATCAATGGCACTTGCAGTATTTTGTTGTGTGTTTTGTTTTGATTACAGCCTCGTTATTACCTGGCCCAGGTTCATTTTTGATGTCTGCTGCAATGGTTGTTTCCTTAGTTGACTATGACCTAAAGCAAACTGCTTTGCGTTTTCCCCACCATGGTCTGAGCTCCTCTGCCAGTTGTTGCATAAACTTCCTATGAGCGATTTTGCCACTGGTGCGCTGCTTGAAGAGGATGTGGGCATTGATCCTAGCCAGGCCAAGGATGTTATAAAAAACCCCACTGGCCTCTGCATGTGTTGCCCCTCACATGTATTTCCTTGTCATCTTTCAAGGACATGCACTCTGTACTTGGTATTGTACAGTATATTATGCGCAGGGAATAAACACATTCTTCCTTGGCTTCCCTTGGTATATTGTGAATGTTATCTCCACTTGCACTTTCACTGATGGGGCAACTCTGGCAAGGTCTTCTGTAGGGTAACAACAAGGCTAGTCTTTTTGGCCCCAAAGACACAAGTTAGTGTGCGCAAACTGATGAAACTGTCCGTTGTAATATTTATTCCCTTTCCCATGAACTGCTCAGCCAATTTTAGCACCATGCTCTTTCCCTTGAGCTGACCTCTGGTCTGTGTCCCCTCTTTTCTGACATACGGAACCCCGCTGAGCATGTCCTTTTGTGTTGACATCCACAGGCGGACTAAATTTGATGCCAAGCCTATCAGGCTTATTTCCCATGTACTGAATTAATATGCAATGGGCCTTATTGAGTAACAGCTGTTTGTTTATTGTAGTGTTGGCACTGTGTAGCTCTGCTGTTTTAGATAAACCATAGTCTGCATAAGAAAAATTGGACAAATACTCTAACATCATTATCTGTTGCTATAACATGCATACCTTAGTTTGGTTACCAGATGTTAACTACTTTAGCCTAGTTGACTTATGCTAACCAATGATGCTAATTAACAATACTTCTAATCAAATCTAGCTAGATGTTTTAACATGGAAGTCAGTGGAGACTGATCCCCTTGTATGCATGTGATTATGTTCATACTGTTGTGCAAGTTGATGTTGTTTAATCAGACATGATAAAAGTTTTCTGTTTCTTGAGATCTTTCAACTACACCTGAAGTCTTTCTCAGAAGAGATCACGTGATGTTGTTGTGACAGGGGCCATTTCTCAATATGCATTCTTGTGCGTTTTTTTGTTCTTGCATTCTTGTGAAACCTCATCACCTGCAGCCCAAGTACTGTTCCAATCTCAAGAATACAATACACTTCAGAAAAAATACCGTGATGTGTTCTCACTCCGCCCATTTCATCAAGGATGCATCCAGTGGAGGCTTGTGTAGACCTGAGACAACCAAGTATCCTAGAATGCATTTCGCACCAACAAGGTAAAGTAATAGAGAATGCCAGAGGAGTAACTATAAAATTATAACTTTATTTTTGTTTGACAGAAGGCAGTTTTAAGATTTTATCATGTGAGAATATATATATATATATTATAACTTTATACTTGTGGTAAAGTGTATTTTAAAATTTCCTCCAACGTTTTTATTGAGTTCCATTTCTTTTCCATTCTAACCAGAGTGTAACATGACTGGCATACAAAAGCTTAAGTAGGAGCAATATATGGCCCAGTTCTCAGTTGTTTCATTGTTAAAGATGTTTGTCTTTATAATCAATTGAACTATAATCAATTGAACTATAGACGTTGTGTGTACAGTGCAATACCGGTTAGCATGTTAGCTCAGATCTGATGTCACCAAGAACACAAGTAAGCTGTTCCAATTCCAGAAAGAAAACGATGTGTTCTTGCTTCTTCCAAAGTACATTCTCCTGACACATACTTAAAAGTAGGACTCAAGAACACAAGTCTTGTTCTTGAGAATTGAGAAAGGGCCATGCTCTTGCTTGCAATTTTATGGAAAATAATTAGATAGCAGAGGACAATGGCCCATTTTGGGATACTTTGGGATGTTGTCTTCCTCCTCAAGTGTGTGTGGATGACTGGTTGTGCAATACTCTTGTAACAGTTGGGTGTTTGGATGTCCATTGCTGGTATTGGTTAGTGTTTGTAGGTTTGCTGTGTATGGTTTTGTTTATGTTGCCATCTTCTCTGTGTGTGTCGGATTTTCATGTCTAAGAATTTAATAGATTTGTTGGTTCACTCTTCATATGTGAATTTGAGGTTGCAGTGTGATTTATGTTGTTCAGGTCACAAGACTGACTCTCCTTCCGAGCTGCCCCCCACTTATCAATAGACAAAACTACAAGCTAAATTCACTTCCTGGTTGCATCAAACTAGCAAGGGCGATGAAGCCCCTTAAAGTAAACTAAATCAAATTCCCCATTTATGCCTTCCTGCACATCTTATTTCGAATTTCCCTGTTACCAAATACAAGGAATCTCATGATCTCTAAAGGGATTTCTGGCCTTGGTTTCCTTGAAAAGTAGGAACTCCCATCTTTCAGATCACAAGCCACCTACATCTATAGGTTTTTTTTTACTGTGCATTCCATAGTTAAATAGCAGGGATATAAAGAGTTGTCACCGCAGTATCAATATACCTCACCCAAAATTAAATTCCTGATTTTCTTCAGTATTCTGTCTTCAAACACAAACAAGGAAATAATGAAGTTATAGTCAATGCTGGAGGTTCCAGGTTCCTCCCTGAATATTCAGTTGGCAGATGGACATCTCCCACTGTCTCATCCTTTCCCCTTTTTCATTTCCACCTCTGACTGACGAGAGAGACCATGCGCCAACTGAGTACTTCAGTTGATGACAAAATAGATGGGAGTCGTAATATGCTCTCAGCCTATTTTTTGTAGTTTTATTACTTTCAAAGCACATATAAATGCAGTTAGATTTGTATTTTGTCATACACCACTGTTGGTCACAGTGGGTTTCTAATATATGAAGGAAGATAAGAGGAACCTGCTTTGCACAGCAGATAATGCTACCTTGCCAAGCCACATTTGAACAGATGTTCAGACGTAAACTGAATAAGTTGATAACTGTTGATAACCCTATAACTGATAAGTAACTCCCTTGCAAAATGGATAGCAGAGGACTGCAGACCAGTTTTGGTGGTCACTCACAGCTGTTTAGCAGAGGTTCCACAAATAACATCTACTTTATTGTAATATCTGATTTATTTTGACACGTTTTATTGGAGAAGTTTGACCTATGATATATGATGTATAGTTTGTAAAATAAAACTGTCCCTCGGCTGTCTATTACTGATAGTTTGTTTTACCTCCTTTTTTTTGTATATAAATTCTGACATATTGACCAACATTGTAATGGCCAAAGAAAGATAGAATGAAATCTAATGAAATCCATGCAGGGTTGAATTTTTGCCATGCCTCTCTTAATGCACATCACTAGATGAGAGCTCTTTCATACAGAGTCACATAGATTATTTGATAGGGTCGGAGATGCTGACTCCATGGAGGAGAACAAGTGGTGAACAGGCTGCAACACAGTAGTGTGTCTATCCTCTTACCACACCCCTTTTCATGTTTTCCCACCTTTTAATGCACCTACCTTAGTGTGGGCTTACATGGTTTGGTAGCATGCATGCTCAGTTTTCTAATCAGGAAGTTGGAAAACTTTTTTTTTAACTTTAAGGTAAATAGCTCATGTCATTAAATTTTAACAATCAGTACATAAACATATGAAAAGTTAGACAGCCAAAGGCTAAGCTAAAGCTCTATATGCGATATATGTGTGCATTGTAAACACTGTTTGCCATGAATCTTGCTCTTGGGACGGATATGTTTAATCTTGGTTATGTATGTTAGTGTTGTTTGGCGTGTCTGGGATCTGCATTAACTAAAGAATTGGAAAAAGGATGGGGTAAGCAAATAGCCAGAAGCTACAGTATGTCAGCATTAATAACAACACAGAGAATAAGAGAAACATACATACACAGACAAACAGTGTGCGGGCCAGGCTCTTTGTGTGGGTGAGGGCTGGAGATTATCAACTCTCATAATGTTCTGTGGAAGTTGAGCATTGACCTTGTTTCACCTGGCCTTCTCCCATCACCCTCTTCCCCCTCCTCTCTCTGTCTCAGATGAGCTTATGCAGGTCTTTAAAACACTTCAGGGATACTTTCCCCCTACTGGATTTCTTTTCCCTGTCACTTAGCCAATGCTTTGCTCCTGTGCTGAATTTTTTATTGGAAACAAATTTTCTCTGGGAATGCTGCCTAGCCATTTTCACTAATGTTTGGCATGCTGAATGTAAAGACTGCAGAAGCCTTGACAAGATTGTTTTTTTCTTTTAGTCTTTTGCCTTCCTTTAAAAATGTACACTCTTCACATTTATGTCTCTGCATATAAACACACATTCTTAACTATAAAGGCATTGTTTCACTATTGCATACAGATTACAAAACAAGTAACACGTTTTCTCTTAAAGGACACTATTCTGGCTTTCTTTCTGAGAGGTGACAGTTTTCTGAGCTCTCACTTAAATGTGTTTAACTGTCACGGTTTGGTCAGTTCCTGTTTTATTTTGAAACCCGTGCTGGTTTTGGGTTATATCACTTTTAAAGATGTGAATGTCACGAGTTGGGGTTGAGAGGACCCAAATGCAGTAGAGACTCTCCCGAGGCAGGAGTTCCAAAAAATGTGATTTATTAAATTAAACAAAACCTAAAGTGCTACTGAGCAGGGTTGCAAAAAACAAGAAAGCAAAAAAATCCAAAAAGCATGACAGGACACACAGAAGGTGGAAACAGTACAGACCAGCAGGGAGCAAGGGGAAGACAAGACCAGATTCAGGCCCAATCCCAATCTCCACCCTCGCATGCCATGCCCTTACAGATCTGTTCAGAGCAGGCAGCCTTTTTTTTGGGGGGGGGAGGGGTTACTTCTTTTAAAAGTTTGGCAAATGCAGTATAATGTGTAATCAAATTGATATAAAGATATGGAATCTGGGTAATTCTTTCCCGATCTGGTTCTGTCATATCACAGTAACCTAAAAATATGAACAGCTCACTGAGAGACAGATTTTTGGGTTTAGGTTACAGGTACCCCAGACAAAGTGACATAATTTTATTTTTTTCCTCAATTGATACAACCAAATATATGCTCCCTAGCAAAGATTTTTTTTAAATTGTTCTACTATTATAATTTTCAATACACCCTTAAAAGGATAGATCAGAATTGCTTCTTTAAAGCAAACCAGAAATACATATGTTCTCAATCTTTTTATTGTAATTTCTCAGGTAAAATCATAAAAAGCTACATATTTATGCACAATTTAGGAGTGTAGTTTTTTGATTGATGGCTGGTTAGATGCCATCACTTAAACTACTGACTGCTTAACACTTGCCTTGACTTCTGAACTGTGAATGAAGAGCAAAGAGAGAGAAGTTATTACTTTAAAAATATGTTTTGTTGTGCTGTTAATTGTACAAATCACTGTGACTAACTGCTCATTGGCCTGTAAGAGTCAAAGAAGCTCAGCTAAGCAGCAGGCTGCCTGCGTTGGCTGAACGATCACAGCCTTGCAATCCCCTTGGCGTTTCATCACAGCTGGGTCTCTGCTCCTCCAGCCAAGCCACCCTCCAGGTAGGCCATCCTTACACATTGACTCACTTTCCCCAGTCCTCCGCCGAGACCTTGCTGTGATGAAGCCTCAGCAAGGCTCTGTCATCTCTGATGTCGCCACCGAAACGACATTTGAACGGGAGGTCCTGCTGCGGACCTCTGCCGGGAGCCAGCTGTGAGGAAACCCTGCAGGACTGCTGTCAATAAAGGCCACCAAACCCTCAGAAACTGCAATAATAAGGTAGAAGGTGAGTCCAACTTTTTGTGTCTTTCAAAATCAACTGCTGGTTCTGAGGTAGTGACAACATGAGGTCACCTGGATTAACAGACATTCTGTCAATAAAATCCCATAATAATTTATAAAACCCCCTTTTCACAATTTCCTCGGATCCAAATGAAATGTAATATTTTGTAGACCCTCCAGAAAAACGCGGGCAAAAATCCTTGATTCTGCGGGCTAAAATCCTTGATTCTGCGGGCTAAAATCATTGATTCTGCAGGCTAAAATCATTGATTCTGCGGGCTAAAATCATTGATTCTGCGGGCTAAAATCATTGATTATGCGATTAAATGTGCTGGTTTTTTATGTGCTTTTATGCAGTGAAATTGCGGAATAAGCTGGAAGTTGCGGAATATGCGGGAAGTCGTGGAATATGCGGAAAGTTGCAAAATATGCGAAATATGCAGGAAGTTGCGGATTCGGCGCTGAGGAGAGCCCGGGTGGACAGGAGAGAGGAGAGAGAGGAGAGAGGCGGTGGCCGTCTCTCTCCCTCCAGCCCGCCGCGGCTCAGTGCTCGGGTGATTGCCGGCGCGGCGAGGGGCGAGCCGGAGCTCCATCACCCCACGCGTCCGTCCGCCTCCGCCGGCCTTCGCAGGCGCAGTGGTGCGCGGTCAGCGCGGAGACCAGAGTCCACCGGCAGCCGCGCCCACCGCGCAAGCGGGGGGCTCGACGGAGACGGCACTCCCTTTTTCCTCTCACCCCCGCGGGTGAGAGCTGCTGTTTGGGGGGTGGCGGTTTCTGCGAGGGGTGCGGAGGTCCCCGGGCGGGTCCCGCACGTCGCGACCGGGCGTCCCGACATGTCACTCACAACACTTCCCCCTTTTTCCAAACTTTATGCGAAAATGTGCGTGGTGAAATCAAGCGAGCCCCGCATAATTCGCATATTCAGCGCGGACATATGCGATTATCGAGGGAAATATGCGCCCTTTTAGGAATAAATGTATCCCCGCGTAATCTGCGCCATTTGGCTGATTATGCAATGAATTATGCGATCGCGTGGTCGCGTTTTTCTGGAGGGCCTAATTTTGGTGAAAATAGAAGATAATGACAGTACAAAAGTGTCCTTTGCAAACATGTCTAGCAGTTGGTTTTAGGGGGTGAAGTCAGCAACGTGCCTCTTCTAAAAATAAATGCTCAGTGTTCAATTTGGAGTTACTGCAAATGCAACATGTTACATTTGCAGAGGTACTGCAAATGTAATATGTCGAGAAGTTGAGTGAAGTTACAGATGGGGAGGTTTGACAATTTTAGTCAGATTTGGATTTGTGGCGTCAAAGTGTCTTGGAGACCTGAACAGCCATTCACTGATATATTTTTCAGACCGCTGCAGCTCCAAACAAAATGTCAGGGTTGACTAAACGCTAAGAAATAAATTGTGGGGATTTCCTCTCAGACAAGATGCTTGGTGATCAGAGCTTGTGTACCACTTTACTGCAAGTAAACATAACCTAACTTGTTTGACTTGCATATGTTAGAAAGGTGGTGTTAAACAGGAAGAGAGCTGTATATGTACTGTATATTTAAATTGAATTGGAAGGTCAGAAGGGGGTTTTAGCTGAACATATTTGTTGCTTTTTTCCTAGTTTTTATATTTTGCCGAAGGACATCTGAAAATGACTTGAGAGCACACCACAAAAAGCAATATAAACAGGTATGTCAGATAAATGTGAAATGAAATTAAGGTGAAAGTAGTGCCGAAGAGGGAGAAGGAGTAATACATGGTGCAGAATGTACTAGAACCTTTTGCAACCTTGAATCTTTTGGCCTCCAGTACTTTTCAATCCACTGTGGCATCGGCTTCACGGACGTCATTTTCAGGAGCTTTGCCCCTGGTCCTGAGGTCACTAAGAGTGCTATAGAGGTATATAATGTTCTCCAATGGCCAGGAGGTCATACCAAGTCAAGGCATGACACTAAATGTCCATGAAGCTTTTATTTTGTTCATAGAAGCAGCATCCTCTTCTCGTCCTCCTCCTCTTTGTGGCATTTGGAGTGAAACAGAAAATAATAAATCTCAAAGGAAGAATTCTTCTCTGTTTGACCTTTTTATCATGAATCTATTTTCTCTTTGTGTCCCTTGCAGTTCCTTCTAAATGTTGCTCTTAGATTTGACCAAGAATGAATGTTAACATTTAATGAACTTTATGAACCAACTTAATCAATTACAGAATGTGTCCCTAACAGTAACAAAATCTGTTTCTCATCACGTTTCTCAACACATCTGAGGCAAGATATGAACACTTAAACTGCTGGATCCTCACTCATTAATCTAAGACTTAAATTAAAAGCTGGATCTCACATTCGGAGGAAATGCTTGACTGTAACAGTAAACTCTGTCTTATCTCAAAGGTGGACATTAAAAAGGAAATAAAGAATTCTCTCTCTTTCTCACAGAAATACACACAAACAGGAGAGACTTCTTGTGGCTGAAAAGGGATGATCAGATAAGTGTTAGTAATGTATTTCAAATCTACTGTATATTAGGTGAGGAACACATGGTTTTTGCTAAATATTAAATATAAGTGGTCCAAAAACAAAAATATATTGCAATAAATGTTTATTATATTCCAGGTGCCATACATTCACACGTTAAATATAACTTATTTGGCCAGTTAGATGGAATCTTATCGGCCAAGTGTTGATGCTAATTTACATGTGGAGAGTTTTTTGTCGTTGCCGGCTGGAGGCTTTATTTATTTATTAAACTGTGAAGGTGGAATAGAAATGTACATTTCAAATGCATTGATCCATAGTAAGTCAAATGATGAGTTTCTTTATGTCATGTACCATCTAACAAGGGAGAATATTTTTGTGCTCGGTGTAAGCTCACCTTTGCACAGTTAAAGACATAGGTACAAGTTAAAAGGTTAAAAAATATGACAAATGAAAGAAGATGAAAATAATATTTAAAAAATAGACTGGGGAAATAGAGCTGTATGCAAGATGTCGCAGCAGTGGCATAGGCCATATCAAAGTAGTGAGGGATTCGACTAGCGCAGACTTTTTTGGGGGGTTGGGGGCACTGGGGAGCATGAAGGAGGAGAGTGGAGGAATGTGAGAGGGTAGGTGAGGACAGAATGGGTGAGAGAGGAGATTGAGAGGGCACAGAGATAAGAGTGAGAGTGACATCAGTTGTTAAGAAGCCTGATGGCTTCTGGGTAGAAACTCTCTGAACCTGCTGGTACGGATGCAAATGCTCCTGAACCGGTGATGCTCTGCTAGATGGAACCAGCATGAGCAATTCAAAATGTGAGTGACTGAGGTAAGGAGGAACCTCCTGGCATTCCTCCTGCAGCACTGGTTGTAGATGTCCTGGATGGATGGTATCTGAACTGGTGATGCACAGAGCTGAATTTACCACCCTCTGCAGTGTTGCATTCGAGTGTGGTACAGCTGCCATACCAGTGATTGTTCCCAGCCAGGACACACTTGAAGGTGCATCTGTAAAAGTTAACGAGTATCCTGTGTCCATACCGAACCTTTTCAGACGACACAGAAAAAAGAGACAATATCCCACTGACCAGTCAGTGTGGCGTGACCAGCTGAAATCCTCGCTGATGTTGATCCCCAGGAATCTGAAGCAGCTGACTCTCTCCCGGATTTAGCTGCATAGTGATGGACTGATGTGCAGGTCCCTTAGCTTCATAAGTGTAGATGGTAGAATGCCATTTAGAGCTGAACTGAAGTCAACAAAAAGAATTTGCACATAACTTTTCCTTTGATAACACTTTTCGAAATGTTAATAAAACAGCAGAGTAAAGAATGTTAAAAATTGTCTTCAGGAAAGCTATATTAGTTCAGTGACATACCGTGTAACCATCTGGATCTCAGTGTGATTGGAAATTGAGACATCTACATATTATGTCATTGAACTCAATTCAAATGAAAATGTACTTTGGGAAGTGGAAAAAGGGGGAAAAAAAAGAATCAGAGCTGCTCTTGTCAATTGCTGTATAAAGAAAGTGGGAACTGAATGATTAGTAATATTGTTATTCCATAGTGAGGTCCATGGATGTGTTCCGGTTTGTGCATTTTTACACGTACACTTACTGTTTTGATTGTATAACTGCATTCACACTAAAGCTGGATTTATACTTCTGGGTCTAAGCTACACCATGGCTACAACATAGATGTGAAATCAATATGCATTTTATAGACGCAAACTGCAATAAACATGATTGGCAAATATGTTGTTATTCATTTTCGAGTTTCCTTGCACCATCTCTTCTTCTTTGTTTTCCAGTCAGGTAGAACAATAGTTTGTTGCAGTGTCTTTAAAAACTATTGATTTGCAAAATGTATCTTATCCAACTTGTGTAAAATATACTTGAATTGCTCCACTGCTATGTCTGAGCTACATAAGGGAAGTAAACAAAAGAAAACTTGGCACTGTGAGCTACTGCGCTGCAGAAAATAGTCCACACTGCCACTTCGTGGTTGGTGGTTGTTAGGATATTGGGCATTATAAGGCTCATGCACATCTTCACACACCCTGCATACACTGTTTGTTTATTATTTGTAGGGGTGTAACGATACACTAATCTCACGATACGGTACGATACACGATATTGAGGTCACGATAACGATACGATACGATATTATAGCAGTATTTTTTTAACAACTTTGATAGAGGAATATATGATTGGAAAAAATGGTCTTTTATTTGAAAGACACATAATACAAAACAATGCTGTGCGTTTGACCTATTGTTTCAGTTTGTAATGCTTTATAACTGTTTAAGTTTTAAAGAGAAAGCCAGGCCAACCATTTTCCACAAACTGAACTAAAAGTAAATGTCAGGTTTGCATTATGCATCTTCAGTTTCATACAAGTACAAATATTTTGCCACAAATTGAATAGTTTCTCTCATGTATGATTTGACTTTTTTCTTTTCCAGAAATTTAACAACTAAAATTAAATAAATAAATAAATACAAGTAAATAAATACATACAATTTTACATCATAAAAAAGATTGATTCATGCTCACCTTATAAGTGTAAGAGGAGATTTATTTTTGTTAAGAAGGTTATTTTGGTAATTCAGGGTTCATTATTTTATAAATATATTCTTTATATTCTGTAAATCAGGGACTATAATACACAAGTCAGTTTATCTGTAGTTGTTAATATGTTTTAGATTGGGCGGAGTGATACAGCACTAGGTGCTGTGTTGATGTTCTGAAATCCTACAATGTTGAGCGGACATTGAAGTACACGCAAACTCACGCAGAAGTTGTCCCGTGTTTATCCTACTCACCACCCGAAAAAGGTTTAATTTAATAAGGTATGGCTTAACTCTACACCAGATTTAAATAAGTAAAGGTTCAGAGCTCAAAACAGGACCGCAAAATGGGACTACTTTCTTCTGAGCGGAGGAAGATTTTGGTCCGCGCGGTCGCGGTCGGATGCGCGTTTCTAGACAACACAATAGAATAATATTAATAACCCAATATCGCGATACAGGTTGTCACCTACACGACACGTATCGTGACGTTTTTGTATCGCGAAATTTCGTGGCACGATATATTGTTACACCCCTAATTATTTGGCAGATTGGCACTGGGTCGATACGTCACAAGGTGGCGCGGCTATATAACGTCATCACCCGGTGACGAGGAAAGGATTGTTTGAACCAGGTGGCGGCTGGCGTGTTTGTGTTGTGACGGTTCCCTGGTATATGATATGGGGTTATATTATATTATTGTATTGTGTCATAGTATATGGTGGTAGTATGTTATTTGATTGGTCTGGTGTAGCATTTTATATATTATATATTGGTTATTTAGATTCTCTTTGCTTTTCAGTCCTAATCCTTTTTTCCTTGTTTTTCAGTGGACTGGGGAGCAGAGCAATCATGGCCAGCATTAATCAGCCAAGTGTCGGCACCTGGGCCCGGGTGGCCGACACCCAGTATAAAAGCCTGTCTCCCCAGTCCCTGCAAGAGTTCTGTTGTATTCAGTTCTCCTCTACCCTCTTCCACTATGCACCTTTTTCATCATTTCTGTTAATACATCCAACATGCACCCACATACGTTCCGCTCATGCATACCCACACTACACTACTGATTACTGACTTCCACTCCTCATCTGTTTGTTTGCTCACTCATTTGTTCGTTTGATTATTTACCTTTGCTTATTTAATAAATTTATAGTATTTTGAGTACTGCGTCTCCCCTGTTTTTTGTTGTACCCTTGGCTCCCCTAGGCCAGGGTCTAACAAATGGGGGCTCGGTCCTTTGAATTTGGAGTAGTTTGGCTGTAAGTTTGGAGAGTCAAGTGACTCGCCCTTCTGCCTTTTGTTCTACTTATTGTTCTCTGCTGCGGTTGATTGATGGCTCGTTTGCCTTAATTAATGGCTCATCAACACCGTGGTTTTGTGAATGAACGTGCGGTGACGTCATTTGGGAATCATTCCGGGGGTTCCTTTTGTCCATTCATCAGTCCGGTGAGTACAAACTAAGCGATGTTTACTTCAGCGTACACGCTGGTGCATGTACTCGGACTTTGGGAGATGCAGTCATTTGTTTGATCATTTGAATTTGATTTATTGAAAAGTTTGGTTACTTTGCATTAAGTTTGATTAAGTTGTGCTAGTGGAGAGGTTTTCTGGTTGCGGTGCTGCTTAATTAAATACACATACTGTGTGTATATATATATAAGTGTTATCATAATATAGCCTATATATAGATATATATTGTACAGTTTGCGTAGCTGGTTTTGTTTTTTTGTTTAATATGAGTGTCCCTAGTAGGCGCGGTTAGTTTTCGGGGTTAAATAGCTCGCTGGGTCTAGGCCAAGGGGTGGTTTAGGTGCAAGGAGCGGCTGTAGCGGCTGTGTGTAGGCCTTTTTGGCCTGTACATAGTCTGTCTCGGGGGCACAGCTGAGGGGTGTACGCGGGTCGCCAGTTTCTGGTTGCCCTACCTGCCTCTCGGTATTCAGTGCATAAGTACCTACCGCAAACCGTGCATGAAGACGGGTGGAGTTTAACTTGGGGATTATATAGGCTAGAGGGGCACTTGTATTTTTTTTTTTTTATATTATTACCAGCTGAGGAAGTTGTAAGCGCACGCAGCCAGGATGGTAACTTTAGAGGCATTTATTGCCTGTCCATCTGAGGACCTATTAATACAATGCACTAAAGACCAATTAATTAAAATAGCAGACCATTATAGGATTAAACTTGATACAAATGATAAGAAAACTAAGGAATCCATAATAGCAATTTTGAGACACCATTTATTTGAGAAGGGTTTGGCAGAGCCAGAGAAGGTGTCTCCTCCTCCATTAAAGGTTGCATCGGCAGTGCCTACATTCATCATGCCGCAGACAGGTCTGACTTTTGAACAGCAAAAAGAGTTAATTTTGTTACAAGCTCAAGTGCAGGCTGACCTGGAGAAACGTAGGTTAGACGTGCAGTATGCAATTGAAAAAATGAAATGGGAAGTAGAGCAAAACAGGCTGGACCTGATAAGGGATGGTAAAATTCCAGGTGCTGCACAAATGTTCATTAAAGAACCGGCAGAGTCCGCAGTGGGTTTTGATATTAACGGTAACTTACGTCTGGTCCCCAAATTTAATGAGCGTGATCCGGAGGCATTTTTTGCCATGTTTGAACGTGTGGCAGACGTTCGTAATTGGCCTGACTCTGCGCGCACTTTGTTGTTGCAGTGCGTGTTGACTGGCAGGGCGCAAGAGGTGTTTTCGGCTATGAGTGTGGCTGACAGCCAAGATTATTCTCGGGTCAAAGCAGCAGTGCTCAAGTCTTTCGAGCTCGTCCCCGAGGCGTATCGCCAGCGTTTTAGGTTCTGGAAAAAACATGACAGGCAAAGTCATTTAGAATTCGCACGTGATCTGACTACCAGTTTTACACGCTGGCGTAATTCCTCGGGTGTAGAAACCTTTGAAGAGTTGTGTGATCTGATGATTTTGGAACAGTTCAAAAACTCTATTCCACCTCGAGTGGCAATGTACCTAAACGAGCAGAAGGCACGCAACGCAGCAGACGCGGCAGCACTGGCTGATGACTATGTTTTGACGCACCGGGGAGAGTTTAAGGCGGGCAGTGGCAACACTGCTAATAATGAATCTCGTGGCCGATCAGATAAACCTCTTCATGTCGAACAAGCTAAAAGTGATGTTAATGGCGGTAGTAAGTTGCATGAGCCAGACAAGGTTTGCAATTACTGTCATAAACGGGGCCATTGGAAATCTGAGTGTTTTAAGTTAAATGGAAACCCCAGGACTCAATTGGCTGGTCATTCGCAGCAAAAAGGGGCTGGCGCAGCCGCTCCACGTCCGGTGTCCACTTGTGCTACACCTAATTGCGGCCCTAATAAGGACACAGCAGTGGCAGCTCTGGATTCTTACCGACCGTTTATCATGAAAGGCTCTGTGGCTTTGCTGCAAAATGGGGAAGAAGTACCAGTAACTATTCTGAGGGACACGGGTGCTTTTGACTCGTTTATTCAGGCTGGTATTCTGCCTTTAACTCAGGATTCTGACACGGGTGACAAGGTGCCTATCCGTGGCATAGATATGAACATTCTGTGGGTTCCCTTGCATAAAGTGTTGCTCAAATGTGAATTATTCCAGGGGGAAGCAAGGCTTGCTGTGCGCCCAGCGCTGCCAATCCCAGGGGTGACTGTGATCCTGGGGAACGACTTGGTTGGTGCTCGGGTGTGGGTGGAGGTTCCTCCACCGGCAGTGGTGACGTCTGTGCCTTTGATAACTGGTGGTATGGATAAAAGTGAACGGGACCTTCCAGAGGTTTTCTCAGCGTGTGCAGTGACACGGTCAATGGCCAAGTTAAAGGGGAAATCTGAGTCAAAAGAATCACTTAAGCCTAACATATCAGAAAAGTTTTCTATACCTCTTGCTGATTTTCCCCTATCCATAACGCGTTCAGATCTGGTGGCAGAACAGCAGACGGACCCCTCTCTGAAGGAGCTGGTGCCGCTGATACGACCAGAGGATGAGATCGTTGACAGTGCTTGTGGGTATTTTCATCAGAACTCGGTGTTGGTGAGAAAATGGCTGCCACATGATGGAAGGTTTGTGGGCGGGGGCCGTACTTATGCAGGAGGACAATCTAGGAATAGATAAGCCTGTTAGCTTTTATTCCAAGAAATTCAACTCTTACCAGCTAAACTACTCAGTCATTGAGAAAGAAGCATTGGCTTTGATTTTAGCTTTACAACACTTTGACGTTTATGTTGGCGGTAGTACCCCTGTTGTCATTTATACAGATCATAATCCATTGACTTTTCTCAACTCTCTACAGTGTCCGAACCAGAGGTTGATTCGATGGTCACTATTCCTGCAGTCCTATGCCTTGGACATTCGTCATGTTAAAGGGACGGAGAACGTGGTGGCCGATGCGTTATCACGGGCTCCTCATGACTGAAGTCCTAGTCTTATTCATCTCCAGTGGTCCTCCATTTGCGTCTGTCTTTCACCCCTTAAAAATGCTTCATTGGATCCGGTTGCTGGGGTGGAGGTCTGTGACAGGTGGTTGGTGGCCTTTGGAGTAGAGGTTCAGTACACCAGATAGGATTGTTTTTTGTTTTTTTTTTTGTAAATAGGTTTCCGGTGATCCCGTTGGGACCCCGTCTTTATGGGGGGGGGTGTGACGGTTCCCTGGTATATGATATGGGGTTATATTATATTATTGTATTGTGTCATAGTATATGGTGGTAGTATGTTATTTGATTGGTCTGGTGTAGCATTTTATATATTATATATTGGTTATTTAGATTCTCTTTGCTTTTCAGTCCTAATCCTTTTTTCCTTGTTTTTCAGTGGACTGGGGAGCAGAGCAATCATGGCCAGCATTAATCAGCCAAGTGTCGGCACCTGGGCCCGGGTGGCCGACACCCAGTATAAAAGCCTGTCTCCCCAGTCCCTGCAAGAGTTCTGTTGTATTCAGTTCTCCTCTACCCTCTTCCACTATGCACCTTTTTCATCATTTCTGTTAATACATCCAACATGCACCCACATACGTTCCGCTCATGCATACCCACACTACACTACTGATTACTGACTTCCACTCCTCATCTGTTTGTTTGCTCACTCATTTGTTCGTTTGATTATTTACCTTTGCTTATTTAATAAATTTATAGTATTTTGAGTACTGCGTCTCCCCTGTTTTTTGTTGTACCCTTGGCTCCCCTAGGCCAGGGTCTAACAGTGTGGTATGCGGGTCGGGAGTCACTGACGTTACGGTTCACACGGAGGCCAATACTCAACCGGTAGCTTCGTGTATGGAATGTTATTATGACTGAGACGCGTGCGGCATCGGAGACGTGCAGCGACAGAGAGATGGACATATGAAGAAAAACATAAAAAACACCTACGGGAGAAAAAAAAAGGATAAAACTGAAAACGTAATAAAAAAGAATCCGGAGCGAGATTGGATACCCGCACCTGAACTGAACCTAACCAGCACCTCGCTTCGGCTGCGCCGGCCAACGACCGTGCTGGCCGTTGCCAGCAGGTGAGTGGACAGGTTCTGTTATTGTGGAACGGTGCTGGTTTTTGTTTGTTTTAGTTTGGCACGCACACACACACACATACATACATTTCAGGTCAGGGTTATGTCCTACTTAACGAGGTAGTAGGTTTTAACTTGTGACGTGGTGTAATAACAGAGTGACACAAACAATTACCCAGAAGTATAAATGCCAGAGACGGCGTAGATGCCGTGCGTAGCTGCTATGCAGAAGTATAAACCAGGATTATCAATTCAGTATTCACAAAGTACATTGCAAGTATGCGGATGGTGCACTGGTGCACAACAGCAGAGCCAGTGTTGGAACGCTGAACACTTTTCATTCACTATCTTATTGCCGTAATAGAAGTGGCGGGACACACGTTTACATGTTTTAAGTTAAAAAGAGGACGGTTGTCCATCATAGGTGCCAGCAATGCCACATTTCTTAATATTATAAAAGAAGGTATATATTAAACACATAACAGGGAAAATAGTGCTCATTTTGCTTGGAATTTACAATGAATTAACAGTCAAACCTTGGTGGTATCATAGCAGTAGCTTGAATGAATAATAAAGTTTGTCCCCTTCTTTTTGAGTAAGAGAGCAACAACACTTATACATTAGAGCAGGACTTGTACATTGAACATAAGTACTCACTAAGTACACCTGGTATACTTGGTAAGGTGACTTATGCAAAAAAATAGTGATGATGATCAGTTTGGATAGTTATTTTATGAGATGTTTGTATGGATAGACAGAACAAATATGATGTGACTGGTATGTCATTCTTAATATTGCTTAGTAGATCTACAAACTACGTGATGTACTGCATATGATGTACTGTAGTTATACAATCCCTTTTATGCATCTTCATTTCCTCATTCTCCCTTCTTTCCCCATCCCCCATTTATTTTCTCTTGAAAAAAAATGCATTTGGTCCTAGTAAAATATTTATGCCCCAGTCATAGCGCTGGAACCATGAATCATACATCTAAAATCAAGAGAATGAAAGCAGTGAAGGGATGAGGAGACAAGGAAGGGGGAAATGAATTAAAATGATGTGAAACGAATTATAGGAAGAACAGGAGAGAAATGGGCAGCTAGTCAAAAAGAGAGGAAAAGGATGAGGACATGGGCCCAATCCTATGCTGGGAGTTAAAGACGGGAGGGCTGAAAGAAATAAACAGCTGGATGATCAAGGAAAGCAGGATCAGGAGATGGGAATGTAATAAAAGACAAATTCCAAGGTACTACACATGTACAGTACTTCCAAGCAACTGTATCAAAAATAAGAAAAACCCTCCAAATTAGTCGGATTGGAGAGAAATGAAAATGTTAATATTCTACCTGTGCGCCTCCTTGAGTAAAAACATGACCGTTTTGTGAGAAATATGGAGCTTGGTTATGACAAAAAAAAAAAAAAAAAAAAATCATGGGTGCATCTTGTTCTGAATATGATACAGTATCTCATATACACTATCTCATAAGAAAAAGGGAATGTAGCTATTATCCAATGAACAATTTTCAAGAGACATTTATATCGCTTTGCTAGGTGGTGTCTTGGTTTCTGTTCTGACTTGTGTTTTCTGTCTCTATGCAGTCATTACTCGTGCTGTGAACCAACTTTTTCATGAGGGACAATGAAGGTCTTAACTGAACTGAACTGAAAGTGGCAGGTGAGCGAGTGCCACTCCTGCCAATCTGGTCCCACATTACATGGCCAGAATAGAAACAGTATTGTTCCTCTTGAATCCTCCGTGGAATCTGTGGAAGCGATCGCCTTCTCAAGCAGTGATAAGCATTGTGTCACTTCTTGCTCAAACTTGCCTGTTTTTATATTTTCTGCTTGCTTTGAGTATTTTGTCCATTCCTCACTCGAGTTCACAAGCTTAATATATTCAAACATTCTAGCTTACACGTTTATGTAATGAGTTAGTTAAATAATGCAGCAAGTGATCATGTAGAACCTATAATTATCAGTACCAGCTTTGAAAAAAGTAATGTTTCTGGTTACAGCAGTCACCCTTTGTTATTGCAAACAGAAATGTACAGTTGAGAAAGTTGAGAAAAAAAAAGAAATGTACAGTTGAGGACAGTGAATGCCTTTTATGCACATTTTGAAGTTGAAATAAAATCAGTGGTACGGTATGCACATACCTGGATGGCAACAGAAATGGGGCAGTATGTCTTGTATTGTATCTTGCTTCAGTAAAGGAGTGAAAGTGAAGCTACAGTATGCAGCTCAGACGGTGAGTTGTCAACAGGGGACATAGTGATTGACAGTTAATGGGGAGATAGATGTTCATCCAAAGGAGAACAGATGGTAACAGGAGAAAACTACACACATGTGCACACACACATACACATATATATATATATATATATATATATATATATATACCGTATTTTCCGCACTATATTTATATATTTATTATAAGACGCACCTTCAATGAATGACGTATTTAAAAACTTTTTTCCATATATAAGGTGCACCGCATTATAAGACGCACTAAATATATGGTAAAATACCGTACTATAGTGGCTGGGGTTCAGTTACGTATCTACCTGATGGAGCTGTGCTACAGGAAATGCTACAAAATCCTACAGCAAATGCAAAAAAAAAACAAGAAGAAAAGTACCGTCAAACTTTATTAACAAAATAAAAACCAGCTTTGCTCCGTCTCGTCAAAGTCGCCATTATGCGAGTAAGCGCCGCTGCTGTTGTCTTGAATGCCTGTGACTATTTCTGACGTTTTTAGCGCCATTACTTCGGTGACACCAACTACATTACCCACAATCCCTACAGTAACAGAAATTACCGTAATGATCATATATAAGGCGCACTGCATTGTAAGGCGCACCGGTTTTTGAGGAAATTAAAGGCTTTTAGGTGCACCTTATAGTGCGGAAAATACGGTGTGTGTGTGTATATATATATATGTTTAAATATATATATATATATATTTAAACATATATATATATATATATATATATATATACCAAAACACATACCTACCGGTGGTATAAAATAATTATTCTATCAAGTGTACCTTTTGGCACTGGAGAATACATGGAAGCGCACACTCACTGAAATAGATGATGCTGACTCTGTTGAATTGTCCATCAAGCAGTTCCATTTCTACAGTGACTGTACACAGTGACTCACTGAAGACTTAGCTAGACATTTGCAGTCAGGCACTGTTGCTTATGTGCTTGTACCGTATGTACAAGTGCGCGATAAAGCTTCTCCCAACATGATTTGAGCCAAAGGCTGAAAATCTTTCAGAATTAATGTTGTGGGAACATTATGACTTCATTGTCCCTCTACAGAAAATGGTCACTCCACTTCTGAAAAAAGATTACTGCTGCTGACTGCTGACTCACAGGCTGTTTGATCATTTTAACATATGACTTACAAAGACTTTGCAAGGACTTCTGTGTAATAAACTAATAACTATTTTGTAACATATTTATTTGTATTGCATATTACCCTCAAATGTTTTTGACGTGGTTGCAAAATTAGTTGTAAAATTTAAAAGCACAGTAGCCAGGAGGCTGCACTGTGCACAGAACTGTAATGTAGTCTCCAGAGTTTAAAAAATAAAAATAAATGAATAAATGGCACCACCCTAGTGGCAGCTTGTTGTTGTTTCTCTTAGTTTTGATTTTTTTGTGTGGTTTTTTATCTTTATTTTTGCACTATTATGTGCATCTTTGCAACTGACAACAGTTAGATGCTTTTCAAATGGATTGGACATATTTTACTTATTTTAATTACATTTGGGGCTCTCCGGACCGCTGGGATCCATGCAACACAACTAGCTGATTGTCCTGAGGTACAACTCTCTTGGCCAGAGAGAGACCCACCTTACCACACGAGCTAAAGAAGAGACGGCGAGGCTGCAGTGTGGGGCTTTGAGGGAGTACCTAAATGCTAAATCCCTGCACTGGATCACTGGAAGCTTGAGGTCAAGTAATACCCCTTTTCCACCAAATCGGTTCCTGAGCTGGTTCAGAGCCAGTGCTGGTTAACAACTCGTTCAACTTGCGAACCAGCCAGTGTTGTTTTCGTCAACGATGACGAACTTTTCATGATGATAACGAGACGGTGACGAGTTAAAGATGGCTCTTTGATGACTAAAACACGACTAGACGTGTTAGTTTTCGTTTGATGAGACGGGGATGGACGAAAATGTTAGTGTGATGTGTTCTAGTATCATCGTAAATAAATTGTTATAAAAATAAAATATAAAACTCTATGGATCAAAACAAAAGAGGAAAATGGAAAAGAAAAAACATGAATCTGGTTCATTTAAACAAAAAGTGAAAGAGATGAAAGTGAAGCTGGTTTCTTCTTGTCATCCACTTACTTCGGGGGTTAGGCTACCTGCTAGCGGCACCACCCAAAACCCGCCATTGGAGGACACCCAGGAGCCCTGCAACACAACACAACCACGGCCGGAACATATCGTGCTACCACCACCAGCGGAGGTCAGCGTCTGTGCCAGTAGCACCGGCTAAGACCCACCCACATTAGCCACGGAGCTCTGGCTGCAGCAAGGAGCTCCACTCTTTTTGGACATTATATTCTGAGTTAGAATTTGAGCTGAAATCCGATGCAGTCCTGCCATTCCCCATTGCGTACGTGCACGTGCACAGACTGTCTAACCTCAATGCTGAGTGTTGAGCGGAACATTAAACAGTGGTAAGGAGAAAAGTGGTTGGCAAGTTTGCCGCCATGAAGGAGAGGAGGGCAAAACTTTAAGAGGACCATAGCATGTACAAAGTTTGGAACGCTACCTTGTTTTCCATGTTACCTGGATTTTGTTTGAGCCAAGGATTGTGGAGGAGTTGACTGTAAACTGCGGCAGCCAGCGCAAGAAAGTCATTGTGAGTCAGTGTAACCTATATCAGACTGCCGAGTCTATTATCTATAAAGCTCAAAAGTAATGTTATAAATGGTGGTGTATATATCTATCTGAATGTATTGTCTAATTTTAGACAAGTTGTGTTTATTTTTGATATTTAAAGTGTATAAAAGATGGAACTGATTCAGCCCGTGACTGTTTTACTAAACATGGTAGTATTTTGACTTTTTTATAGTATTTTGAGTATTTTATATGGTATTATTATGCAATGTGGCAATGTGTTGAACTTACAGATTTGCAGCTATTTTCACAACTTATGTATCTCCAATACTTGTTGACCTAAATCAATCAGCAGATACAAGAGACATGAACCATTGCCATAGGGGCAGAGTGGGAACACTGCGTCGGCCTCAACACCAACCAAGAGTTCCACTATGAAGTGAGGTGATAAGGAAGCAATACCACGCCTGCCAGAAGCTAAGTAAAGGAAAGTACTCCCTCATCATGTGAAAGTGTTGCTCAGTAATTGTAGATCTTTGAACGTGTTGGCAACTGAGAGCCCCCTCTTTCTGTTCGCGAGGAGCAGTGGCCAGGCTGACATCTTTGGATTTGGGGAAGCCCCGATGAAGGAAGGCCAATGGACCTACCCTCTATGAGAAGAACTGCACCTTGGATGTGGTAGTTCTTGGAAAGACTTAAAAAGGAAATCTCTGCAGGTCATGGACTCGGTGTATGTCGACCCTGGTGTCATTCTTATTGTTTCAAGGAGACTGAGATCTGTGGTCTTTTTATTGCTGCATTTTATTCTTTAGGATTTTAACTTGTTTTTAGGATTTTAACCTGTTTTTAGGGTTTTAACTTATTTTTAGAAATAAACCTATTTATTTGCAAACTTTCCTCTGGGCTTCTCATTGTGTTGGTGTGCCGGGGAATCAGAACCGAGTAACAGTCAACTTGAACCCTTGTTGCACGTAAGTTCTGCGCGGTGTAATACGTCCCCATAACTGCAGGGCGCCAGTAATGTGTTATTTTGCTCATCAAGGAAAGGAAAGAAGAACAACAGGAAATGACGGATCACTCTATCCCACAGTTCTAAGCAGAGCACGATGTCATCAGTCAGTGTAATAATTGTCAAGAAAGATGAAAAAAGATCAAAAATACGATGGCTAATATTGAAAATATACTGGCATTTACAACACAGTCATAGAGGCCGACGGCAAGTGGCCGATTCTACATGTCGAATCGGTCAAAATGAATGCCGACACAGAAGCCGATGGAAGACTGCATGGGACAGACCAATCCGACTTGAGTCACCGACTTCACTCGACTGTCCGACTGCTGATAATCGGGTTTGTGTGTCCCTGCCTTAACATGTTTTGTTTCTCTGATTGGTTGTATGCCTATCCAATGGTAGTGTCCTTGGGCAAGACACCTTACCCACCTTGCCCCGTGTGAATGTGTTTGAATGTGTATGAATGTTTAGTGGTGGTCCGTTTGGCGCCATATGGCAGCCACGCTTCTGTCAGTCTGCCCCAGGGCAGCTGTCGCTACAAAACGTAGCTTACCACCACCAGAGAGAATGTGTATGAATGAATAATGATCTCTGTAAAGCGCTCTGGGTGCCTTGAAGGGCTCTATATAAATCCAAGTCATTATTAATGGCATCCAGAGACAGTTTCTTCTGTGTCAGTTGGTTTTCAATTGAGAACAAATTCCACACAAATTTTTTGTATCACATAGGAAAAGAAGTAGGATAAATCTGCTTCTCCATGTATTCACACCCTTTAATGAGATTCTACAGTATTTTTGCAATTAAGATATTCTTTGTCTTCATTCCAATTGCAAGCTTGCAGAATTGACTGCAAAGCACAAATAAATATTTTGGGTTTCTTTGGGGGGTGCTCGGTGAGTATGGAGTCCGGGGCCCTCTATTAAGGGCTGTCCGGTCTCTGTATGAACGGAACAGGAGTCTGGTTCGCATTGCCGGCAGTAGATCAGACCTGTTCCCGGTGCATGTAGGACTCCGGCAGGGCTGTCCTTTGTCACCGGTCCTGTTCATCATTTTTATGGACAGGATTTCCATGCTGGGGCGGTTTGAGGCCGAGTGCGATGCGGCAGGGGATGAGAATCAGCACCTCCAAAACCGAGGCCATGGTTCTCCACCAGGAAAGGGTGGCGTGCCTTCTCCGGGTGGGTGGAGAAGTCCTGCCTCAGGTGGAAGAGTTCAAGTATCTCAGGGTCTTGTTCACGAGTGAGGGAACGATGGAGCGGGAGATTGACAGACGGATCGGTGCAGCGTCTGCAGTTATGCGGTGTACCAGACCGTCGTGGTGAAGAAGGAGCTGAGTCGAAAGGCGAAGCTCTCGATTTACCGGTCAATCTACGCACCTACCCTCACCTACGGTCATGAACTTTGGGTAGTGACCGAAAGGACGAGATTGCGGATACAAGCGGCCGAGATGAGTTCCCTCCGCAGGGTGGCCAGACGCTCCCTTAGAGATAGGGTGAGGAGTTCGGTCACCCTAGAGTAGCTCGGAGTCGAGCCGCTACTCCTTCACATTGAGAGGAGTCAGCTGAGGTGGCTTGGGCATCTGTACTGGATGCCTCTTGGACGCCTCCTTAGGGAGGTGTTCCAGGCATGTCCCACCAGGAGGAGACCCCAGGGAAAACCCAGGACACGCTGGAGAGACTATGTCTCTCGGCTGGCCTGGGAATGTCTCGGACTCCCCTCGGAAGAGCTGGAGGAAGTGTCTGGGGTGAAGGAAGTCTGGGCATCTCTGTTGAGACTGCTGCGCCCACGACCCGGGAACGGATAAGCGGCGGACGATGGATGGATGGATGGGTTTCTTTGCATTAAAGAGAGGCTTTTTAGGGCCCGAGCACTTACAGTGCAAAGGCCCTATTGTATCTGTAGGATTTTTTCTTTTTTCCTAATTTTTTTTCTATGTTTTTATTTTTATTTTTCCGACAAAATGAGAGCCTTTTTCCCAGAGGTGGAAAAAGTACAAAAATATTGTACTTAAGTAAAAGTACAAATTTTCTGCTTGAAAATTACTTAAGTAAAAGTAAAAAGTACCCATTAAGAACATTACTTAAGTAAAAGTATAAAAGTACCTCAAATTAAATATAATAAAGTACCAAAAGTACATGGTGTAAAATGTACTTAAGTACAAAAGTAAAAAGTACAAAGTACAAAATTCAAAGTACAAAATTATTTTCAAAAGGATTGCAAAGAAATGAAGTCCCAACATTGTCATGCTGTCGAAAGTGGCTTTATTCCAAGAATTTACTTACAACTCTAAATAATGGTGATATTATTCTGACCCCTTTAGCGTTTGTCTCCATTACCCCATTTTCATTTCTCCCTTTGCTCATCACTGCTGCTGTACCCCATTGGCCCCGCTGACAGGTACACCCCCAGCCTGTAGTATGCAGTGACAAAATTAAGCAACCCCAGCTGAAGGAGGATGAAGGAACTCTTGAACTGATTGAACTTTTAAATGCCAAAACCACCTTAGAAGGTGTGAAAGAATGGTGCCCATGGACACGCGTCGGCTGCCGCTCAGTCCTCATCGGTCCTCAACGCGACGGCGGTTCCTCCGGCCTTCCGGCCCGCCTCTGTGGCGCAACTCCCCGGGGATATGCGTCTCCTTCTCGGTATGGAGGCCGAGTCGCCCCGTCCGCCCCAGGTGTCTTGTCACGGAGCCGCCGCCAGGCAATCACGGGCAATTCACGCGCCCCCCTTCCTTCCCGCCCGCTGGTTCCGCGGTGTAACGCGGAACCATAAATCAGCCCCTGCTGTGCTGTTCTCACGGCAATAGCCTACATTTTCATTTAATGTAAGACTTTAATTTGTAGCGAGTAACGACGTGTCCAATTTTAAATATAGCAGATTAAAAGTACGATTTTTTTCCTTGAAAATGTAACGAAGTACAAATAAAAGTACAGAAAAATGAAAGTATCAATAAAAGTACAAATTCTCAAAAATCTTACTTAAGTACAATAACGAAGTACTTGTACTTCGTTACTTTACACCACTGCTTTTTCCCCCCTTAACGTGCCCAAAAGATTTGGTATTTAGTGGTTTGCATTAATGGGCGTGGCCTAATGGCTCAACAGTGCCCCCTAGAAGACTTCGTGCCTCAAGCCCCACAATACGGTTTGACATATGTCGCAACTTAAAGGAGCATGAGGCAGGATTGAGGCAGGATGTATGAAAAAAATTAGTATACGTTTTAAGTTTTCTAGTAATAATGTCAGATGAAGCATTCCAAACCAAAAAGAATGAGCCCTCTAGTGTATCTCTCCGTTGCCTTGAACAGGCTGTGTGCTGCAAAATGTGCTGCAATTCTGGGCCCGAATTTCCCGCCCTGTTCTGCGGATGTGATGTCACATGACACTGCATGCGCGTTCTCCCCGTTCTCCCGTGCCGGCTTCGCTGTTGGCTGCAGTACCCCCGACGGCCGTCGTGGTGAAAGGTGGCGCTATTGAGTCTCATTTCTTAAAAGGAGCCTCATGCTCCTTTAAAGAAAGGTCTCTTGGCGCCATCAAAATGTGCGTCTCGATCCTGCGACGACGCACATTACTTTTCTCAGTCAAAAGCATTACTGTGGCGACGATAAACGCCAAAAAGCACGCCCCCCCTTTCCGACGAAATGAGGGCCTTTTTGCCCCCCTAAATGTGCCCCAAAAGTCACCAAATTTTGCACGCAAGCCAGGCCTGGGGAAAAATGTGATATTTAATGGTTTGCATTAATGGGCGTGGCCTAATGGCTCAACAGCGCCCCTAGAAAACTTTGTGCCTCAAGCCCCACAATACGGTTTGACGTACATGCACGAAAATCGGTGGGCATTGCTTTTCTCAGTCAAAAGCGTTACCGTGCCGACGATAGACACCAATAAGCGCGCCCCCCCTTTATATGATTGGTCCATGTTTGATAGCTCCTACTTTCTGCTATAACTTTTGAATGGTTTGACATAGAGACTCGTGGGTGGTGTCATCCGACTCGGTTTTGAGTCCTTGACCATAATTGGTGCAAATTAGCCCCGCCCCTTCTTCTGATTGGTCGATATGTGATAGTTCCAATTTTCTGCAATAACTTTTGAATGGTTTGACATAAAGACTCGTGGGTGGTGTCATCAGACTCAGACTGAGTCCTTGAACATAATTGCTGCAAATTAGCCCCGCCCCTTCATTTTATTGGTCGATATCTGAAAGTTCCTTTTTTCTGCCATAACTTTTGAATGGTTTGATATAGAGAGTCGTGGCTGGTGTCATCCGCTAAATGTCCAGACCTGAAGACATCTACATTCAAGTCATACAAGCGCTTCCACTGCAGCACGCCTGAACGTGCACAAGGGTGCGAGGGCCCATTCATCGCTGCCTGCAGCTTTAATTTGATCCAGAGTCCAAGCAGAAATTGCATTCTTTTTTGTTTTTTATATATATGCATGTGTTTTATGTATCCACTAAATAACATAAATGATACAACAACATTTGGAAAAGACAGACAACTGACCTTTCTCTATGATTACATAGCATCTCAGGAGGGGGTAATCAGTAAGACCAAAACTCTCTTACTAAGAAGGTCAGCAGTGATCAAATAATTGTAAAAACCCCCAAAGGGAGAGAGTCAATGAGATGAGGATAGAGGATGGCTATGTGTGTGATGGATAAATAACAGGAGATCAACAGGAATAGATAGATGACTAGGATTGGACCAGTGAGATGTTAAAAAGGTGAGATGATAAAGTGGTAAAATGGGAAGTTAACAGTCACTGAACCACAATGAGGAGTTAAACAGTGGTAAGAGACAAATACATGACAAATGAAAAGAGGAAGCACCAATATTATTTAAATGTTGCCCTTTTTCCAAAGGTTGACACAATTTCCTGAGGACTGTGACACATTTTGGTCAAAATATCACAGGAATACGATACAAAAGCATACTTTATTAACCATGCCTTTAAAGCTTTACTAATCAAAAGCCACTTTCACACAGAGACTACGATGTAAAGATGCACTGGATATCCCCACTTCATTTTGCTTCCTCTCTAGCTGTTCATTCACATTGATCTTGAGATGGTACATTATCACCTCATCATCGTATGCTTTCACATGCGTAATCATTACAGCATTCCACAATTAGACAACAGTCTTTTCCTTTGTACTGTGTGGTTGACAGTCAACAACCTGTTGTCTCTGAACACACCAAAAGAAAAAATAAAGGTTTCTGTGGGAGACCCACAGTTGTGCTGGCCATAAGCTTGAGTTATGGTTCTGCGTCAAAACGACGCTGTGCCTACGGCGTGTGGTACGCGTCGACGCAGACCACACGCCGTCACTGACGCCGTCACTGACGTGTACCTCCCGAAAATTGTAACTACGCGTCGAGGCGACGCAGACCACACGCAGACGATGAGGGCTGTGATCGGTCCGCTTGGAAGCAACGCATTTCCGGTTTCCCGTTTGAAGCAGTCGTGAACTTTCAGCGCTCTTTTCTTCGTGTATGTGTGATTTTCTTTTTGTTTTGTTTTTTTGCACAATAGTTGTCCTTATCTCTTTGATTCACTGTGACCGGAAAAAGTCGGATAAACCATTCAGGAAAAGATTGCGAATTAGCGGTCACGGGGGGTACTGCACCGCGGCGAAATGGAGTGATGGAGAAGTCCGAAGGGTTCACGACAGCGTCACGGTGACGGCGTGTGCTCTGCGTTGGTTTGACGCAGAACCATAATTCAGGCTTTAGTCTCTCATTGCTGCTGGTGTTTGGGGTGCTGTCACAGGAGAAACAGCTCAGCTTCAGCTGGTAGTGGCTTTTCGATGTTGCTTAGAACAACAACATGGTTCAACCAATGTATCTACAATGGCCAGTCCAGCAGGCTTCTGCGTGTCTGACTGCTGTGGTCAAAAGCCTGGTGGTGTTTCTTTCCCCAATTTCTTCAGCTTGCTTGTCAATTGGCAAGGCTTCCTGATAGCAGGCCTGAATATCACTGTAATGGATTATCATTACTTCTCAAAGCAAAACAAAGATGTAACAGTTGTAAAATGAAATGTAATGCTGTTCTACCTCCATGCAATTCACACAGCACAGCTGGGCAAAATAAATGCACTACAGATGCAGAAAGAACTGTATGTAAATTGCAGAGGCAGAAGGGGGTGGAGTCAGCCACTGATCTTGACTCCACCACTCTCTTCCACTGTTTGTGCATCTTTGGAAACTGGTATTAAAACTGTGCACTACAAACTTCCGAGGAAGAGTAAATGCTCCATAACATGAAATGAGGTGCATATAATGATGGGGAGAATGGATAATTTGTTCTGGATTTGGGATGTCACAGTACCCTCTGAATGTGAATGGTTTACAGAATGGCTTATAGGGACAGTGTCGTCTTATCACAAGAATACATTTTGAACAGTGTCAGCAGCTGCATGTCTTTAGTCAGAGGTTCTACAGATCTCCTCCGACACAAACCGCTACAGGAGATTAATGTTGCCCAGGCCGATAAAACTTCACAATGATCCTTTGAAGAGATCCTTTAAATCATGAAAACTACTTTCTTTAATTAATAAAGTATTTTGACTTGAATTGAATTTAAGGACAACAAGAACCAATCCTGTCCCTCATACTGTAACACTTTGCAGTAATCAGGCCTACTACAATGCACTAACCAAAAACTGGCAAACTACTTCTTTATCTCTCTCCCCTGAACTTGGCCAGCCCACATAAACTGTAGGCTACACAAATAATGAGACTAATTAGTATTTAGATAATTTTGTGAA
Organism: Cololabis saira; assembly: GCF_033807715.1. Taxonomy (NCBI): domain Eukaryota; kingdom Metazoa; phylum Chordata; class Actinopteri; order Beloniformes; family Belonidae; genus Cololabis; species Cololabis saira. The sequence continues at coordinate 23,480,062 of NC_084607.1, read as the reverse complement.
GAATAAATCTGAAAGGCAGAATTGCAGATTGTTGAGGTGGGAATGCCCTATAGCCAGGGACGGATCTACAGGGGGGAAAAGGGGGGCAGCTGCCCACCCAGTCGAGTGCTAATACAGATCAGAGCAGCTGTCCTGAGATACCAAACAATCGGCCAATCAAAAAGTACAATTTCACAGCCAATCAGAAAATAGATTTTTTTGTTGCCGTGTGAGGTCTGAGTTTGAGCCTCAAGCACTTCATCCCATGTAACACAACATTTGAAAACAGAAATATTACAAATGAAGAAGAGAGAGTGGAGAAGAATTCAGGAGGATCAGATGTGATGAGGGCCACTGAGGGACGAACAGCGAACGGGGCAGCAACAAAGTGAAGAAAAAGATGAAGAAGAAGACAGTGGTGTATCAGGTTCAGAAAAAGGGACAGTTATTGAAGAGGTAAGCAATTCAATTCAATTCAATTTTATTTATATAGCGTCTATTACAACAGAAGTTGTCTCTAGGCGCTTTCCACAGACCCAGAACATGACACACGAGCAATGGCAATGAAGATGAGGAGGAAATATAATAAATAAAATATATATGATGAAATATATATGATATATATATATTATATATTAAAAATGCATATATGAAAAAAAAGATGAGGAGGAAAAAGACGGTAGGGAGTCAGAGGAACAACCCTCAATTTCAGTAGAACCAATTGATGTTTTAATTATCTATTCAAAATTCCAGTGTAGCAACATAAGATGATACTCAAAAAAATGAGGTACTTTAAGAGTATTTAACTAAGTTAGATGTCTAAAGCTTTATAATTCATCTTATTGTATCTCTAATTGCAATAAACCACTTCTTGTGATAGAGAAACAGTGTTAACTGCATTTGGTAATTTTATTTGTCACTGTTTTTTTCAGACTTCTCAAGATGCAAAGGGGCTGTAAGGACTGCCAGGGTCCTGATGAGAGTCCGTAAATACAAACACATAACTCCCATTCTTCACATGCTGCACTGGCTCCCTGTCTCCCGGATCAACTACAAAATCCTGCTACTCACCCACAAATGCATCAATGGACACGCACCACCATATCTACAAGACCTCATCCCTCCACAAACCTCAACCCGTTCCTTCAGATCTACAGGCAGCCTGCACCTCCGAGTCCCAAAAACAAGACTCTGAAACAAGACTCTGCACCATGGCGGACCGAGCCTTCTGCTCATCAGCACCACGCCTGTGGAACAGTCTCCCCGCCCAGTCGGTCGGTCGCTTCTTCGCCCGAACTGTAACGTGCACCCAGGTGTGTTATACATCAAAATGTGTGTCTCGATCCTGTGAGGATGCACATTTTTTTTCTCAGTCAAAAGCGTTACCATGGCGAAGATAGACGCCAGAAAGTGCACCGCCCCTTCATCTGATTGGTCCATACAGAAAAAACGGTTTAACGTACATGCACGAAAATCGGTACACACCTGTATCATGTCGCAACCTAAAGAAAAGTCTCTTGGCGCCATGGCCGAAACTGAACACGAAGTCGGCCATTTTGAATTAATCGTTTAATTTTGCCGCAATTTATGCTATTTCTTTGGCCGCTTCTTCGCCCGAACCGTAACGTGCACCCAGGTGTGTTAAACATCAAAATGTGCGTCTCGATCCTGCGACGACGCTCATTACTTTTCTCAGTCAAAAGCGTTACTGTGGCGACGATAAACGCCAAAAAGCATGCCCCCCCTTTCCGACGAAATGAGGGCCTTTTTGCCCCCCTAAATGTGCCCCAAAAGTCACCAAATTTTGCACGCAAGCCAGGCCTGGCGAAAAATGTGATATTTAATGGTTTGCATTAATGGGCGTGGCCTAATGGCTCAACAGCGCCCCCTAGAAAACTTTGTGCCTCAAGCCCCACAATACGGTTTGACGTACATGCACGAAAATCGGTACACACCTGTATCATGTCGCAACTTAAAGAAAAGTCTCTTGGCGCCATGGCCGAAACCGGACAGGAAGTCGGCCATTTTGAAAATGTTTAATCAATCGTGTAATTTTGGCGCAATTTATGCCATTCCTTCGGCAGTTAATGCGGCCCGCACCGTAACGTGCACCCAGGTGTGTTAACGTCAAAAGTGTTACCGTGGCGATGATAGACGCCAAAAAGTGCGCCCCCCCTTCATTTGATTGGTCCATATTTGATAGTTCCTACTATCTGCCATAACTTTTGAATGGTTTGATATAAAGAGTCGTTGGTGGTATCATCGGACTCGGTTTTGAGTCCTTGAACATAATTGGTGCAAATTAGCCCCGCCCATTCTTCTGATTGGTCAATATTAGATAGTCCCTACTTTCTGCCATAACTTTTGAATGGTTTGATATAGAGAGTAGTGGCCTGAAGACATCTACATGCAAGTCATACAAGCACTTCCACTGAAGCATGCCTGAACATGCACAAGGGTGCGAAGGCCCGTTCATCGCTGCTTGCAGCTTTAATTATTAATATTATTCGGAAAATCTTATTGATGCTCAATGGATTGATGAGTTCATACAAAAGTTGTTGGGAAGTTTGCATGCATGTACTGGATTCAAACGCCCATTTGCACATCATGCTTTTACATCTTGACTAGGATGTCCTTGTAAAAGAGATTTTCTAATCTCAATGGATTATTTCCTGGATGAAAAAAGATTAAATAAAAAATGTAAATAAAAAAGGTACAAAGGCTTTCCATTCCTGAGAATCATAACGACAGGCCAAATCCTGTCCCATGACTGCATATACCTTCATTTGGACCTCAGGTGAATCATGGCTGAATTTACAGAGAATGCAGACAAATATTTCACAGTCATGAGAAGTCATGAAGAGTCTTGCTTGAGATGGGGTACGCTCAAGTGATCCCACTCATTAAGTGTAAGCAGACTATTGAAGCAGCCTTTCCGTGTCCTGGAATTGGTACAAATTTAAATACGTTTGGTACACACAAGTTTTTAGTCTCATCAAATGTTGTCATCCAATGACACAAATAGTGTCAACAATAAATAGAAGCATTGTTTGTTAATGGTAATTGCGTAAACAGTGAACCCACAATCACAAAACTTTTAATAAACCTTTATTCTGCAACTTAAAACTCTATTTCTAAAGGTTTTGTAAATGTGTCTATTTTATGGTTGACATTAAAGATAAACCTTAGTGATCACTTCACATTTCAGATTGAACCACTGTGATTAACTGAACACAAACCCGACCTTGATTGTGTAGGTAATACGGTTCATTTAAAGTAGTTTTCGATCTGCCGATCAGTATTCTCACTGGATATGTCCCAAGTATCTCAACGACAGAGTACTACTCATTTTCACTTGACTTTGAAAAGAGAGAGGTCACTTGTGCCGTCTAATCAACAGAAAACCTTTACATGCCAATACAAACTTTAAATTAAAGGCAGGGTAGGGATTTTTTTGAATGTAATGCGTCCCTTGATATTTGAAACAAAACATTAATAAAACACAGAAACTGTATGAGCACAACCCATCTCCATCACTGATTGGCTGGAGCAGTGTCTGCCATGGTTTAGGAGCTCCAGATTTTGGAGCCAGGACTGTTATTTTTAATTTTTACAGTGTATTCATGAGATAGCTGTTTACTGGATGGTAAATTCACTTAATCTAACAAAAATACTGTTCTGGATTACAAATTGTGTAGAATATTTTACCCTACCTTTACGTCTGCTGACTATTATATACTGTATTTTGAACTATGCATGGTGTCAATTACTGTTCAGATCACACATACAAGTAAATCATACAAACAAAAGCCTTTGTGTTAAACTTTTAATATCAGCACAAGAAGCCACATTTTGATAAATTCAGGATAACTATTTACATTTTTATATAAAAACAGACCGGTGCCATTTTCACAATGTACTGAGCAGGGGTTTTAAAGACATTTGAAACAGGTTCCATTCATAGAAAATAGCATCTATGTAATTGCAACACATCACACTTTGGACAGAATCTGAAAACACTTTTGTTTTAAAGACAGAGGAGGAATGATGTATGTTAATAACAAACGGTTAGGTTGATATATATATATATATATATATATATATATATTTTTTTTTTTTTTATTTTTTATTTAACCTTTATTTCACCAGGAAACAAAAACTCGTTGAGATTAAAAATCTCTTTTACAAGAGGGTCCTGGCCAAGACAGGCAGCAACACAGTAACATGACATATGACACGACACATAACAAAACACAAAACACTGTAGACATTACTCATAGCATTTGCAGGCAGAATATATATATATATATATATATATATATATATATATATATATATATATATATATATATATATATATATACTGTATGAGGTCTTCCAGGCATATCTTTCGGCAACAGAGCAACAACTTTGAACAAAACCGATTGGAGAAAATGAGCATCATGCATGGAAAAGCTCAAATGTATCTTTTCAGTTTAATCTGCTGTTTACTTGGTATGTAGGGCACATTTGTATCTTATTCTATTTCCATTTATTAAAATGAAACTTCCCCAAAACAGGCAGCTGTGGTTTGAGAGGATAAAAATGTGCATGTTTCATCCATCCACCCATCTTCTTCTACTTCATACAAGGTCTGGTCATGGGGGAAGTAGCCTAAGCAGGGATGCTCAGACTTCCCTCTCCTCTGTCATTTCGTCCAGCTCATCTGTGGGTGATCCCAAGACATGCCAAGGCCAGCCAAGAGACATAGTCCCTCCAGCATACCCTTGGTCCTCCCTGGAGTCTCCTCCCAGTGGGACATGCCTGGAAGACCTCGTTAAAAATGTGTCCAGGAAGCATCCTCACCAGATGCCCCAGATGCCAATGTGACGATAGGTGAGGATAGGAATGTAGATAAACTGGTAAATCGAGAACTTCCCCTTTTGGCTCAGCTCCTTCTTCAACACGACAGATCGTTGCAGAGTGTGCATCTCTGCGGATGCCGCACCGATCCGCCCATCAATCTCCCACTCCCATTCTCTCCCATTCTCATGCAGCGTTGAAGGGTGACATCCTCTGCAAATCTGAAATGAGAGAAACACAGGAAAACACACAACGGGCACACAAGCCTTTGGAATCTGCAAGAGAGAAAACAAACGAACAGACACAAGAACAGGCAGAGACACAAACAGCAACCATTCCAGGTCTCTAAAACTGAATCAAAACTAGGCTACTGCGATTATCTGTCCCCCAAAACTGTGGAGTGAGTATGTAGGTGAGTGAGCAGCTGTGTATGTCTGTGTAACTGTGTTAGTCCAAAGTGAAAACAAGGTTTTACCTAAACTGCAACTAGAGTGGAGGAGAGAGGGCACAACCACGCCACCCGAGAGACCAGAAGCTGACAAGGAAGAAACCCGAACCAAGGCCACCAGCAGCCCCACGGAGGACCAGAAGAGGGCGGGAGGAGATCCCCCGCCAGCAAGCCCCGCCCCCTCCCAGCAGGCGACAGAGGGAAGCCTCAGGCGGAGCCCCCATGACCACGGGAAGGAGCAGCCAGGGAACCCAACCATTGACGCCGGCACCCGCCCCAACGAAAGCAGGACCCCAGAGCCAAAGGCGCGCCCAGCTGCAAGGGCAGCGAGGGGAAGCGGAGATGATGAGGACTTTGTTAAAAAAAGTGGTTTGGAGATCTTATTCATCTTAAAAAAAAGAATTTTGACGGTTTGAACATAGCAAAGTTTACCATTGTGCAGAATCCCATTAATTGCAAAATATTTCCAATACCATTATAAAATGCCTCACTTTTACAATAACATATGTTTTACATGTCCTACTTTGAAAAAACATGTGGTCACAAGATCCACAAATCATCACACGTCCCAAATGGTGACCAGTGACTGGTCTAAAACACCCTGATTTGGGCATGACGTGTTTTTCGATTCCTTACTCTCAGACTTAATTTTGCTTCAGAATTCAAAGTCAATGACTCAAGGAAAACAAGTTCAACATTAAATTTAGAGTTTGTTGCAATAATCCTTTGGTCTTTCGGTCAGATGAATTATGCCAGAACTGTAGAATAAATTTTTTGTAATTTGCAATCTTCATCCACACAGTACCTGCCTGCCAGCATACATTTGGCTTTACAGCTTCTAGCGTTGTAACATGTTAAATTAAATTGCACAACAGGTTTTACAGGCAGCAGATACATTTAATTTCCCTTCCACACAGCGGCAGAACTGCTTTGCTCACATCATGTCACATAACATCTCTCAATGAGACTATATATAGAGGGATAAAATGTGTATGGGTCTGTCAAGGATGCAGCTTGGACTGATCTGCATGCACATGACATGATCTCTGGTTAATATAGAGATTACACAGTGACTTAGCCTGCTTTGCCACAATGACCCTGGTAAGCCGTGCTACTGCTAACAGCTAATAAACATTTTTACATCAACTGCCTTTCTTCCTGTGAAAGATTCCCTGTAATGTTCCTTTTCTTGTCTGAATGTAACAACCACTTTCTTACTATTATTTCTGCCACAGTCAGATTCTGTTTCCCATAACCTATCTTTCCCTTCACCCCTTATTCCACTATCTGTTTGTGCTCGCCTCCTCTGCATCCCTCTCTCCTCTGCTTCCATCTTAAACATCCCCCCTCCCTGGTAGGGGTGTCATGCCATTCCTGGCACGTGAGCCAAAGCCCAGATGTCTGTGCTGGCTGCTGCTGGAAATTAGGTCATGTTTAGGGGAAAACAGAGTGGGAGAGAAACAAGAACGGGCAAAAAGGAAGGAAAGCAAAAGGAAATTGAGAGTGGGGGATGAAAGAATAAGGCCAACGATAAAGGAAGGGAGAAAAGTATTGGGAGCATCAGAAAGGGGGGAAAAGTGAATGAAAGACCTCAACAGGGAAATAAAGGATTCAGTTGTCATTTCAATGTGGAAAATGTTGACAGTAATCAGAATAAACATTTTTGCTAAACTCAGTGGAGATACAGAATATAAAATACAGCTTATTAATTCAGGTTCAGACAACATTATGTAAAACTCCTAATTGGATCCAATCATAACAAACAATCATTATGTTATAGCTCAACTAAGCTCAAGTAAGCTCAACTAATCCATCTATCTGAACTTTTTTCTTTGTCTCAATATGTATACGCACGTGAGAGGAATTGATTAACGGACCAAAATGTGTCGCATTCGTCCACGATCAGCTTTTGTTTTTATTAATTTTAAAATGTTGAATTGCATGATCCAGTTATAACCAACCTTTAGCTATTGCACAGATGGCCCCACATTTTACTATAAAATAATTTGCCATAAAAAAGGTGTTCATTATGGGGTGTAACGGTACATGCTTTCATACCGCACCGTTTGAGTACAGGGCTGTCTGTACGGTACAGATGTGTACCGATCCAAATACAATGTTTAACAGTAGACGCACACAGAGCATATTTCAAATCCGAGTTCCCACACGGGCATCTTAGGTGGCGGACTGGAAGTTTGTAGTCAGCAATGGACTCCCACGACTCCTGTTTGTGAACACTTCGGTTTCAAGGTGAAAAACAACAACAGACAAAGGCCGGGTTTCCCAGATCAGTTAAGTAGTTCTTAACAGCGAAAGACTTCTTTCAAACCTTCTTAAGGAGCCTGTGAAAGAAAATCGCGTTTCTCAGAGTCGCTCTTAGCTTAAGTATCTCTTTCATTAAGAAGGAAATGAAAGATGCAGCTGACCCAGTCTTTACAACCATCTTAGTGAACAAAGACTCACAGATCCAGCCGCGTCAGGCAAATCAATATTACACCAAGTAATGAGATATTAAAACAATGCACCCCGCACAAATTTTTATCTATTTTATACTTTAGATTTATATTGTTTAGCATTTATTGGTGACAGCAAAGGGGGAAAAAAAAGAAAAATAAGGAATAACAAGTGTGTTCCTGTGCTTTATGCGTTACGCACAAATAAAACGATCATCATGAATATCATTTATTTGATAATTTGGCTGCTATACAGCATATTCTCGCTGCAAATCAACCGCGTCGCCGTGCGCGAAGCAGAACTGTTTTTATGAACGCATTCATGCGTCAGCACTTTAATCCCCTGGACGTGCTGTCGGACCGGGCTGTCCAGGCAGCCGGTACACCGATCCTCCTGCCCGAGCCCGAGCACCTACATGTGTGATGACAGGGAAGCAGCAGCTGAAGAACGGGATCCTTTGATGAATCGTTCATTACAGTCTCAAATATAATCAATGGTGTCGGTTTATATTAAAGAATCTTTTTGCCCAGAAGAAAAAAGAGCGAAGACAACGACCCATAACTATTTTCTTCTCTTGAAAAAACCCACCTGCACCGCGGGGTTTAGGATAAAAAGACGCTACAGCGCGAGTCGGGATGCAGCGGCATCAGAGCAGTGGAATACGTGCGAGGCGGTGCTGATCTCCGCAATTAGAAGCCCTCTATAATTGTAAAAAGAATTTCACTTATCACGGGTTCTTTTTGGAACATAACCCCTGCGAAAAACCAGGGATTGCTGTAATTCCACGTTGCGATTTGCGAAACTCGCCTTCTCTTGGCTCATGACCGTCATGTTTTTGAACGCACACACACGCCCACCACGTTTCCTCCCGGTCCCAAAGACAAGTACTGTAGATAAGACGAGAGCAGTGTGCTGACATTGTTGAATAAACCTTTTTTTCTGTCTCTGGCAACACGTCAATACCTCACCTCATAGCGTATTTGAAATGGCACCACGCAAATGTGAACATCACTGCCGCAAGGAAAAAAAAAACAACACCATGTCAACGTAGCTACCTCTTGCATTTAAAAAAGTTGTTTGTGCGTAATTAAGATCAGGCCAAAGCTCTAACTAATGCCAGTGGTGTTTTTATAGCGGCTGATTTGTGACCATACTCAGTTGTTGAGAACACAGGTTTTAAAACATATTGAAGGTGATTAAGCATCGGTATGAAATTCCTTTGAGTCCGCCTTTCAGCCATAAAGTCATATCAGCCCTTTATGAACAAGCATAAGCGCTGTCGTCCACAAAAAAGACATATCAGTTACAATTTGTAACTGATAGTTATTTCAGGTTTTCTTTTTATTATTTTAGATGCATTTTTGTATCATATTTTCAATCAAAAATTATCAAAAATTAAAAAAAAGAGAATATTTCACTTATCAGAGGACTTGGTAATAGATTGAATCAGTATTTTATATATACATTTTTTTTTCTTTTAATGTTTTATTTTTATAAAAAGAATGTAAACTGTTGTTTGCAGAAGTTGAAAATTATTAAATAAATTGTACAGTTGTATACCAGATACAATACAACATTGTGGCAGGTTGGAGAGGTGGATGGGACACGCACCTGTGTCCCATCCACCTGAGTGGCTGGTTCTCTCCACCTGCCTGCCTTTATAAGGCGGAGCCGGACAGCAGCAAAGGGGTCGGAGGAGCTGCTGTCAGGCTGTAATGCTTGTGCACATGTGGGTGTAAGATAATAAAAAGGGTCTGCACGATTTCTCTGTGTCTCTCCGTCCTTCGGTCGGGCCCCCGTGGCACGCACCCTGCCACAAACATAATTTCAGTTCTGAGTTAATAAAACCTATTTACACATAAAATGAAATATAATTCCACCCAAAACCCAGCTAAAACAGACAATAATGCCATGTGCCACAGAAAACCTGCAACACTAATCTAGAATATCTATCCATCCTCAATGCTAAAGCTCAACATGTTAACTGAGCCATATAGAGTATGAGCTTTAGTCCCTGGCTTTTTAACATTATTTAATCTCATTCTGAAGTTCCTGGGTACTCCACTCCTGGGAACACCAGCATTGCCTTTAATGCTTTACATAATTTTCTAATTTTAGAACATTGAACTCTGAGTAGTTTATCAGGTTGGTGGCAGAAAAAATATTAAGATTCTTTTGCACTGTTGTTGATGTCTTAACTTGCTGTCAGTGTGCTAAAATATCCCTGGTTGTGTGTGTAATGCACAAAAGTTGTTCAGACTTCCTGATAATCCGTTAATGAGAAATTATGACACAATGTTATATGTCATGTTACTCTTCATCGCTGTATTTGCATAATTTTAAGGCCTTGAAAGTTCTTATGCCTGAAACCCTTGAGATAAAAAAGGGAGTGTTTTTTTTCAAAATGATTCTTTATTCTGCTGATTGCAGTATATATACACTGAAGTGACGGGAAGGATCCTGCTTCTTCCTGTTTATTGACCAATAGTAGAGGAGCTGGACCAAGAAGGGCAGCCCTGCTCATTTGTATAATGAGGCAGAAATGCGTAAGGTAAAATAAAAAGAAGAGAAGAGGGAATGTAAAAACAAGGAATGCAAGTATAAGGAAAAGGAAAAATAAAATATATACATTCCTGCTTTTATTTTTAATGGTCAGTTTTGTTCATCCATACTAATGTACAATAGCTATTGCATATAACAGCCAAAGGTTGACCTCTTATAAGTGTTATAAGAACCTTCAATTCAGTGAAATTACAACCAGCACACTGTCTACCACCCCCCCTTACCCCCCAACCCCCCCGCCACACACACACACACACACACACAATACACACAGAATACACACATGCAAACACACATTTAAACAGCCCATTACATTGATAGATTGCCTTTGTACCGAGGTTGTCTAAATGCATCCTCGGTCATTATTCCGAATCGCATCGACTCTAAAGATCTACGCTCTTCATCATCACATTAATACAGTATGTCCTACTTAAATGACTCAATGTATGTACACACACACACACACACACACACACACAACCTTTCAGGCACATACCAGGTAATTACAAATAAATCATTATCATTGCCTGCTAACACAAAAATGTCCGTATCAAGGACATAAGGCAAACGAACCTGAACTCAGAAGTTTGGATTAATGAATTTGTACTTTTGACAGGATTAGTTAATGAAGAGCTGCTCTGCTTTTGTGTTAATTAGGCACAAAAATGACGAACTACATCCGTAACTACTTGAACAAATTCATCTTTCAGATGATGAGGTTTCGAAATCAGCTTACTTCAGGGACGAATGTATGAGTAAATGTTGAGAAGTAAGTCTTATACATGATGTGTATTTATATTTACATTGTAGTGATCCAGGCCTGGTTTACGACATCTTGAGTCAGAGACACACTCTCCCAAACCAAGGAGAGTGAAATACACATGACTTTTTTAAGTGAGGTCACACCTGGGGAGGAACGGCCCTCATAGACATCGAAAGAAATACATATCTTATCAAGAAACAAAGCCGTAGAAGAATTTGGGGGAGGCCTTCAGAGCAGGGCAACTAGAATCCACATTGAGTAAGCCACACTTAAGCCGAGGACACACCAACCCCTCATCGCCCGCTTTCGGCCAACTGCTGTGTCGCCTCACGTCGCCTGTGTTGGGCTGGGTCGGGCTTAAAAAGAAGCACTTGGACACACTGCAAAGACGACACCCGACGGCCAACTAGCACATACGTTCTGCGCAGTCTGCGTTTCAATTTGCTGCAATGTTTTCGGAGAAGAGCCGCCGGTCCGGGGGCGCAGCAGCAGCAGTAGCAGCTCACGTACAGACGTGATCGCCAGGTCAACCTGCCGTCGTCCCGGGGGAGAAACCTGCAGCTCTATGGAGAATTACTGCTGGCTGAAATAAATCATTTAGGAAGATAAATGTTGATTAAATATATTAAATAATTAAATAATAGTTGTAGCTACGTCTGTTAAGAAATTTGCTCCGAAAATTTCGGGACTTCTGCCTGCCTGCCGGCCCGGGAGCTGATTTATGGTTCCGCGTTAAATCGACGCAGAGCCTACGGCGTAGGGTACGGCGTACGGCGCGCGTCGCCGCGTAACCTACTATTATTCTATCTATTCTATTCTACGCCGTAGGCTATGCGTTGGTGTAACGCAGAACCATAAATCAGCCTTTATTCTGGCGAGGTTTCGAAAAAGACTTTGCAACAACGACCAAGCGAGTGACTATGTACATTCACTGAGTGAATATTATTAAAGTAAAATATATATTTCTCGCTAGAAATGTAATCAAAACGCATTTTTATGCAGAAACTAACTCAAAATATTGATTTTATTCACTAAAAAATAAGAAATGTCCGCCATGGGTTTTTTTTTTATTCAGTCCGCAAATGACGACGAAAAGCATTCTGGGAAATTCTGGGAACAGCCAATCACAGAGTGATCTGTTGACCGACGTCCCGATGCCGATTCGACATGTCGAATCGGCTGAAAAGCTCCCGACGGGAGGCCGACCTGTGGTGACATGCGGGACACACCGGGGAAACTATGGTGCACACCTGGGTGCACGTTACGGTTCGGGCGAAGAAGTGGCTGAAGAAATGGCATAAATTGCGCCAAAATTACACGTTTAATTCAAATGGCCGACTTCCTATTCGGTTTGGGCCATGGCGCCAAGAGACTTTTCTTTAAGTTGCGACATGATACAGGTGTGTACCGATTTTCGTGCATGTACGTCAAACCGTATTGTGGGGCTTGAGGCACGAAGTTTTCTAGGGGGCGCTGTTGAGCCATTAGGCCACGCCCATTAATGCAAACAATGAAATTTTTTTTGTCATAAAAAGAAAAATAAAAACAAGAAAAACTCCTAATAAAAAAAATCCTACAGATACAATAGGGCCTTCGCACGGTCAGTGCTCGGGCCCTAATTAATAAAGAAGATTACTTATCAAAATGAATGATCAAAATGACTCAATCAAAACAGGGCACCACCTGACTTATCAGGAAAATTACTGAACAGCAAAATCAGTCTCAAGGTAACTGTTATTCCCTACATGCCAGCCTGTTGCCCGTTACAGAACAACCGTGAAGGAACGAGTCCGAACACAGACCTTTGTAACCAGCAGCTGTGACAAAAGTTTGTAAAATAAACACAAACAACTTCTTTCATTCAAATTAATCTGAATTTATTTACACAAGTGTGAAAAGTGAAATAGTGAAAAAGTTAATAGTGAAATAAATATAAATTCTGTTGGCTAAACTACACATAAACAACAATTAACTAAACATTAACACAGCTGGCGGTGGGTTGCCTCCCTCCTACCTCTCCCCTCTGTGGGGTTGCTGGTGGCTTGGGTTCCGGGTTCTTCCTGGTCGGCCCCTGGTCTCGCGGGTGGCGGGGTTGCTCCCCCCCCTCCCCCACTATAGATACACTTCAGGTGGAGCTTTGTTTGGATTATTACACACACACACACACACACACACACACACATACACATACACATACACACACACACACACACACACACACACACACACACACACACACACACACACACACACATACATACACATAGCCACATAGACATATACACACTCACGTACACATATACATATTCTTACATTCATGCATGCACACATACACACACATAGCCACACATATGCATACACACACACAGTCACATTTAGCCACACATACATATACATGCTCATACACACACACACACACACACACACACACACACACACACACACACACACACACACACACACACACACACACACACACACACACACACACACACACAAACACACACACACACACACACACACACACATAGCCACTCAGTCACATACGTATACATACACATACATACACAGCCACACAAACATATACATACACACATACACACACACACATAGCCACAAAGACATGTACACACACACGCACGCACACACACACACGCGTGATCATATACATACACGCACACACACACATATAGACATACACACTGGCTTGTTCACCTGCATGCTTGCTCTGTAGTTTTTGGGGTTAGTTAGCGGTAGCTTAGCTCAGACTGTGATTTGGGTTGATTGCTGCTTGTGTTTCGGTCGGCTCCGTGTCAGTTTTGTTGGTTTTGTGTTTTGTTTGTGGTTTTTGTTGCAGATTTCCAGTGCTTGACGTGTGCCTCCGTGTGTTCCTGCTTCCTGGATTGGCAGTGGATGTCACTCCCCACCCCCCAAAAAAATAAATAAATAAAAAATCACTGGGTTTGTATGTATATATTTATGTATGTATCTGTATGCGTATATATGTATATACTGTATATTAAATATAGCAATAATGCACATTTATATGCCTTTGGTTTTTACCTAATGGTATCAATCATTAATATGTGTGCAGACAAGGTAAAAAAAAAAAAAAAAAGTTGAAATTATGGCTTCCCATGTTCACGTAGGACTGTGGCCAAACAGTTAATACACTTGAAAGTAAACAGTCATGTAGATAAAAGCATAGACTGTGTAAGTGGAACTGGACAAACCCTCAGTGACATAATGAGTTCAATAGCATATAGGATACTATAATTAGTCAGATTTGCAAACTTTCCAAGCTTCACCAATATTCCTATCATATCTGCTGTTTTGGTTGGGGGTAAATTCCAAGGAAATAGGGTAAATCTGAAAACTTCAATTTAAAAATCTCCAAAAAACCAGAACTATCAATGTGTTCTGCTCTCCCCTGGTTCCTCTTTCACTGCCTGTCTCTCTCAAAGTCCCATGGCTAATTTATGTTGTGCCACTTTGAAAATGGCATCTTTTGGCCTTTAGAGATATGGGTCGAATAATTTTATTCCTAGGCCGTTAAAAATGACTGAGAGAGCTTGACAAGCTGTAATAACTTTCTCAAACACAGAGAAGGATGTGAAAATATTAATTGAGCGTTTGGCCTTTGGAGTATTTGTTGGGAGGAAACATCATTGTGCGTTTTAAAAAGAGCATGAAAGCGGACTAATTACTGCTTAAGCAAAGATAGTTTTTGCCCTGCTGTCTGATGGCCGCTTCCAAGAAGCAAAATGCTAACGCAAATGTCAACACTATAGAGGTTAGTGAGTGCTGTGATAGCTGTGATAATGACTCTGTTTCACTTATTGTGGTGGGTTGAATATCATGGCTATACCAAAAAAACATCAGGTATAACTAATTTCTTTAACTAGTTTCTTTGGATTATAATACAATAGGTTCATATTGAGCCTACACAACCTTCCCCACTAACAAAAAAAATAAAAGTTGCACATCATAATCTGATCTGTTTTATCATATTTTCGCGTTTTCTTGTGTTCAAAAAAGAACAATCATCTATATGTAATGTTAAGGCAGATCTAGATGTTATGTTGAGAAAAATACTTCATATGTGGGGGAACCTGCTGAGCTGCTTATCAGAAATACCTTCAATAGTTGAGCAAACTGTAACTGAATTATATTGTCATATGAAGACTTAAAATGCAAGTACAAAAAAGTGTTTTGTGCTTGGATGCAGCCAAGCCTATTCTACAAAATTGATAACACAGCCAATGTGACATTAACCAGAAAATTATCAGTTAGGTGATACACAGAATTTATTTTAGTTTGCTGTAAAATGAGATACTGTTATTTAAAAAAAAAAAAAGCTGACACAATTTCCTGTGGAATAAAATGTATACAACATATCTGGTCAAAATACAGCAGAGATGCAGCATAACAACTTCATTTTTCAACATGTTTTTACAGCTTTGTTCATAAGAGCATGTTTTAGGAGGTGGAGTCAAACATTTGACTTGAAAAGACCCTGTCCTCAGCATGGAGTTCATGTTTTCAAATGACTGTCATATTTTTGGTAGACCATTCCAGCTAGTTCAACATACTCAGGCTTTCTTCACGAGAGATCTTTCTATACCCCAAGTCTTTTTTTCAGAATTATAGAAAATAGAGGGGCATGGTGGTGCAGCTGGTAGTGCAGCCATCTCACAGCTAGAAGGTCCTGGGTTCGATTCTTGCCAGGGACGCTGTGGGCGCTGAGTGTGGGTTAAATTCCTCCATGACTTCAGCGCCTACAAGGTTGACGAAAGGGCCTTTCAGTGTGGAGTTTGCATGTTCTCCCCGTGTTCCCTTGGGTAGCTAATGTGAGCTACCCTCACAAAAACATGGAAACAGTTCTGGGCTACACATGCCCCCCTCTGGCCAGCCTGGGTTGCCAGATGGGGTGGGGAATGGAATCAGTTGCACCATCATAACAATTCTTGTTATAATAGACCAGAATGTGACATTTGTCTGCAAGTTGGTTGTTGTGATTTTGTGGGGGAACCTTAGCTCTGTCTAGGTTTCATTTCCATCCAGAAGAGAGGAGAGACCACTTCCAGGTGCTGCTCTTTTTTTACCTTTATCCCCTTACTGGAAGAACTGAATCTGCTGCTGTGATCTTGCTGGGCTTTCTTCGTTTGCCTCCAGCCTGAAAACATCCAGGATCTCGGCCAGCTTCCGTGGCACCAAGTTCTGTCACCGTCCTAAGCATCCTGTGTCAGTGTTGATTTGCATAATGAGAGGTTCTGCTGCAACCTGGGGTTTGGGGAGCTGCGGGGTTGGCAGGTCTCCTCTGTAAGGAGTGGAGAATCAAAGGATTAGGTAGGGTGTCATATGAGGCCCTGATCAGGAAGCTCAGCCTTGCTTGAGGCAGTTTCCATATGTTGGCCCATGTGATGGTTCTATCTATGACAGCCTCCCAGGTTGTCCATTTGCTATTTGATGCTAATTAAGTGCTGTGATGTTGTAGTATCCATCTTCATCTTCATTATTTTGGAAGTCACAAGGTCAGTGAAACACAAGCTTTGCTTTCTCCTGTCATTAGCCTGCAAAGATAGAATTCTGTGGAAAGTTCTAGGTGGCTCGCCCAAACAGTGCTGTGGTAGAGAAACACTAAACCCAGAATCAAAGATATATGGGACCATGCAAGTCACCTGCAAATGAATGTGTTTGCTTTCTGTTTTCCATATAAATGGGCATTGTAACCGCCATTTATCTTCAGTATCACATAATATAAAAATTATAACAGGCCATTCATGTGCAATTAATTTTAGCCGAGAGGAGCAATTGTTAACCATAACCGTATCATGAAAGGACATGAAAACTTTAAACCAATTAGAAATGATGAGATCAATACCAAAGCAGCAAATGAGACCGAAAAAAAGAGTGCAGGCAGAAAATTGCAGATCAAGTGAATTTACAAGTTAATCTTTTAATTTCAGTTCTCAGCTCTCAGTGCCTCCAGTACTGCAAGTCTTGCGTAGTCTTCTCACACGTTGACACTGGGTAATTTACCAATGTACCCAAGAGGTTCCTTTAGCTCTGACTAGATTATGCTATGAATAACAAGACATCAATCAGTTGTTAAATTATCTTTTTTTTTCCTACTGTTTCAAAAACATGTTTCGATCTAATTAGAAACCCCATCCCAAAGTAACCATAGCACATTAAATCATTTCAGATTGCCACTATATTAACAGCAAAGAAAGGCTACTCTCGTTTGTAACTTGTTTCTGATACTGTACTGCAGCTGTGGTGATACTAAACTCAAATGATTGTGAGAGTAAATCAAGCGGAATCATACAAATATTACCCAAACAAAGTTGCTTTGAATTCATGGAGCAAAATATGTTGTGCAAAATTTGAAGTGTGGCTATTTTTGGAAGCAAGACGATTAAAGGCAAACTTCATGAGTCAGACTACATTAGGTTCGCATATTAACACACGATCCAGCTAGGTTAAAAGATACATCTGTTTCACTATGTTCACACTGCAGGTCTTTATGCCCAATTCTGACCTTTTTGGGGTTGTTCATATTAGCATTTTAGACCAGACTAATTGACTAAGTGACGACAAATGTTGTAGGCCATTGCACACAAGTAAATAATACAGGGAACCTGTATGATTACATTTTTGAAGTTTTTCTGTGGCAGAAAATGACCAAATGCCCAAACTAATTATAATTTGAAGAAGCCTGAATAAAAGGAGAGGAAAGTTTTGAACAATAATCATGTTTGGCGTGATGGCTTCAACGTCTGTCCAGTGTGTCAGAGGAACTCCAGCCGGCATGGAATTGTGGCATTAATCACATAACAGTGACCTCAAAGACAGATGAAATGTGACAATGTAACAGTTCAGACTGAAGTCAACTTGAGCAGCAGAGTTCTGAATGAGCTGCAGTTGTCTAACTGACTTTTAAGGTACATGGACCTGTAAAGATGTTGTTACAATAATCAATCCTGGTAAAAATGAATGCACTGACTAGTTTTCCAGGTCCTGATGAGACATTAGATATTTTATCCTTGATATATTCTTAAGGTGATAGTAGGCAGATTTTGTTATTGCCTTAATGTGTTTTTTCCAAATACAGGACTGTCTCAGAAAATTAGAATATTGTGATTTTCTGTAATGCAATTACAAAAACAAAAATGTCATACATTCTGGATTCATTACAAATCAACTGAAATATTGCAAGCCTTTTATTATTTTAATATTGCTGATCATGGCTTACAGCTTAAGAAAACTCAAATATCCTATCTCAAAAAATTAGAATATTCTGGGAATCTTAATCTTAAACTGTAAACCATAATCAGCAATATTAAAATATTAAAAGGCTTGCAATATTTCAGTTGATTTGTAATGAATCCAGAATGTATGACATTTTTGTTTTTTTAATTGCATTAAAGAAAATAAAGAACTTTATCACAATATTCAAATTTTCTGAGACAGTCCTGTATATGTCTGAATCCATCGAGAGATAGATTTTTGGCCTGATTGGTAGTTTGTAGGTGTATAGATTGAAGCTCTGTGGTGACCTGCGATCGTTTTTCTTTGCATACAAAGACAGTTACCTCAGTTTTGTTTTTGTTAAACTTGAAACGGTTCTGGCACATCCAGTCATGCATGTCTTCAATGCATTTACCAAGAACCTGACTCAACAAACCTCACTAATTCACTTATCTCAATTACAAATGACATTTAGAAGTGGTTCTGAAGTCGACAAATTCTATATAGTATATAGCCAACTGGAAGAACACGTTTTTTTTCCCCTTTTTTTTGCTCCACTGCAGTTAAAATGACATAGCTACAGTATGTCAGGGAATGTTGTCTTTCTCTTGCTCTCTCTTTTGTTAAAATGCATTATATCTACAGGCAGACATGCAGGAGGACAATACTCCTTTGCATCTCGTCATACAATGGTCCAATTAATAAGCAGTAGGAACACATTCACATTCGTGGACCTGCACATATTCCTACCATCAAATCCATATTTTACATGGCACACTTCCAAAAAAGGGTATGGCTGTTATTTGTATTCAAATCTACTCAGAGATTCACAGAGATGTCATGAATGAGGCCGACTGGTTCACCCTTTTGGTTTATTTTTAGTTAGATAGCCATATGTAATTACATGCTGCTTTTCATTGAGATTGTACTTATTTCTAATTTTAAATGCTGCTAAAGACAGGTGGGTTTTTTTGTCTTTTGTGTTTAAAATTATATCTTAATATGTAAAAAATGTTGCTGGTTTCCTGAGCAGTTGATAACATACTTGACTACACACTTTCACTTCTAAGTTCTTCCCACATACATTACACCATGCCTCCAGGGGAGCGTTTAAGTGTCAGAGAGAGAGAGAGAGATACTGGGTTAAGTTGAGAAAAGAAATCCTATGAACAATGATGGTCAAGGAGGAGCTTCCACTGTTACTTTAACATATATGTACTGCCACTCTTTGGCTGACACACACACAAATGAGGCTCATAAAACTTTATTGGCAATAATGGAAATGCTGGCATTCACAATTAGAGAGGCAAATTAGAAAATAATGAAAACGATAAAAAAGAGAACTTCTGATTGCCATCAGTGGACACTGCTGAGTCATAGAAACCAAGCAACAACTAATCTCTATGATGATCTACTAAATAAGCAATGTGATGCAAGCTGGCAGCAAGGACCGAGGCTCGGGGCCATTCCCTCATGGGGAGATGGTGATGAGGTGCTGGGATACCAAGGAACTTTGGCTGGATCTTTTGTAAATCTTGCCTTTCAATCATCATTAAGTTTATTGTTTCTTCATCGAATGCTTGTCTCTTAACATGATTATCAACACAGTAATTGTGTGCTTGGAATAATAATGGAAGAATAAACTCTCCAGGCAATGCTGCACTCTCTTCCTCTTATTGCTCCAAGGCTCGCTGAAGGCTATAGTGGCTCACTGTACAGTGATATGAAAAGGATGGACTGGGGCCAGCATGCTTTAGTTGGTATCTCCGCAAAACAATGCATAACTCAATACATACTCATCGGTCAGTGGGTTGACCTTCAACCAGAACACCACTGGATGGATCTCTAGCCTTGTCAAGTATCACTGAACACTGAACTCCCACAACCCAGTCGTTAAGGGGTCACAAAACCGTGCTCTCGTAATACCAGCACCACAACCCTCCAGTGACTGGCATACATGGGGAGGGTTGTGGAAAAAGAAACAACGAAAAACCACACAAATAAGATAAGCAAGCTGCACATTTCATCGGCACATATACACCCCCACACCATTAAACCTCCTATGACAAAAACTATTGTGCCTTCAGCTAGACTCCTCAAAAAAGGATTTCATCGTCGGCCTCTACAAGCAAGAGGGCTTTCGAGTTGAGAGCTGATAACAATCTGGACGGTCACACTCCTCCTTAGTCCAGAAGACCTGGCATCCCTGGTTTTCAAGAATGAATCTTAAATTTGTACTTGTCTGGCCACTGGACATTTTTTTTCCTCTGCCTTTGTCCAGTTTTTGAATGGTTTTTGGCCCAAAAAAGACAAATGTTTCCAGCCATTGACAGAACAGCTGACATTTGTGGATGGCAACGGGAACTGTGTCCTTAGACGGTGATTCCCAGAAGTGTTTTACAAAGTGATTTCTTTACAGAATGATGATGGGCAGAATAATCACAGTTAACCAGTACTGAGTTTTGACTTCTCCCATCTGCACAGAGATTTCTTCAGAAATTTACAATCATCTGATGATATTTCGTATTGTAAAATGTTGAGATATTAAAAGTCTTCTCAATTTTACACTAAGGAACTTTTTTTCCACAATTTTTTGACAGTTTTTCATAGATTGGTGAACCTCTCCTTACTGCTGAGACTCTGCCTTCCTATATGTTCTTTTCATACCCTGCCATCAAATTTGAAGTGAAATATTTTACTTTTGCCATTAAAGTCAAACTAAACCATTTCCAGATTAATTGTCCTGTTTTTACAGGTAAGACTCTTAAAAAAAAAAAAAAAATCAAATGAGACTTCCTTTTAGGCCTTTTGGATGTGTGCACAAAATACATTTATATGCAGTTTTTCAAATTAGATAATGAGTGTGTGAGCACAGTATTGCCATTCAAGATGTTTGAGTTTTGATCATCCATTTGCAGCAAATGTCATTCTGTTCATCCAGAAACAAGAAGGCATGTGTGTTCAGTTCTTTAAAGAGTTACAAAGACAGCAGGACTCTAAAGAGCCCTCCTTTGCAAACTGACAGAAACACTGATGGCAAGTGATTGGATAAAATATGTCTGCAGGACACGTAGATAAACATGCATGCATGCTCATCCATGCTTTGCAATGCGGCAGTGTTTGTTTTTGTTTGTCTTTTCTTCAATGACTTTCGCTCTAAGTACATGGTGGGGCATTGCCCATTTGGTGAGCAATATATTAATTTGTAGGGCTTGATTCCCCCTGTTTCAAATAGATGAAGGGCGGTTTAATGAGGGCTGGATTCAGATGCTATATTTGGCCCATGTGTGCTCTAGAATATATACGAACTGGATAGATGCTTTGAGACATCAACCATAGCTTTTATGACTAGTTTTGAAAATACTGTTAACCATTGTTACCTAGCATTTATTCTTATATGAATATGCTACTGAAAAAACATTTGAAAACAATACATTTGAAGCCTAAATGAGAACTGACAGAGCTCTGATCAAGCTTCAAAGGGACCCCGACAGGCGGATGCTAGGCTGATACTTGGCCTTTGGGTCCTCTGGGCCTTCCAGGGTGGGGTCCCTGCAGAGGTCCGGGCCAGCTAGTCTGTCAGAAAGGATGCCGAAGGGGAAAAGAAATGGCGGCATAGAGGGAGGTCTAAGTGAAACCAGCTCCTACACTAAATCCTATATTCTAATTTAACTTCCAACAATAACAACAAAGAAACAACTCAGATCTTTTAATAACACAATCCTAACACTTTGAACCGAGTATGCCGGGGAAAAAGCCTGAAACAGCTACAGAGGACAATTAAAGGTGCAAGCAGCGATGAACGGGCCCTCGCACCCTTGTGCACGTTCAGGCGTGCTGCAGTGGAAGCGCTTGTATGACTTGCATGTAGATGTCTTCAGGCCTGGAAATTTAGCAGCTGGCGTCAGCAGCACACAGCAGTCATGTGGAAGCAGCAGCGGGATCCACACTGCCAACCTTCACCCAATACGTCACCTGCAGCACCAGAGGAAATAAAACACTGGACCTTTTTTATGCCAACCTTAAGGAGGCATATACATCATCCCCCCTCCCCCCCTTGGAAGATCTGATCACGATCTGATCCACCTTCTCCCCCTGTATCAGCCTCTGGTGCACAGGCAACCAGCAGTCACCCACACCAGACGGATCTGGTCTGAAGAGTCTCTGGAGACTCTTCAGGACTGTTTTGAGACCACGGTGTGGGACGTGTTCTGTGAGGACTATGGGGACGACATCGACAGTCTCACCAGCTGTGTCACAGACTACATAAACTTTTGTGTAGACTCCACCATACCCACCAAAACAGTCAGAGGTTTTGCAAACAGCAAACCTTGGATCACCCCTGAGATTAAAGGCCTGCTCAGGGACAAAAGGAGGGTCTTTAAATCAGGAGACAGGGACCTGCTGAAGACGGTGCAGAGGGACCTGAGGAAGAAGATCAGGGAGGGGAAGAGCAACTACAGGAGGAGGATGGAAGACCAACTGCAGCGGGATAACGTCAGCAGGGTCTGGAGGAGCCTGAACACAATCTCAGGACGTAGCAACTCCAGACCTGCACTGGACAGGGATCAGGACGGTTCTTGAACCGGTTTGAACAACCATCCACTCCTCCCCCCACCCACCCAGCCCTGCTGCAACTTCCCCCGACTGGAGCCTCTTCTGCTCCGAGGACTCTCACCTCAACCCCGCCCCCTGCTACCCCCCCCTCCAAAACCCCCCAGCCCACTCTCAACTCCACTAAACCCACCAACCACCCCCCCTGCAACCCCGCCCAGCCCACCCACCACCCCCCCACCCAGCGTGGTGCTCTCCAGCCCAGGTGGAGAGAGGACTGGGCAGGCTCAAGGTGAAGAAGGCGACGGGTCCAGATGGCATCACCTCCAGGCTGCTCAGATCCTGCTCCAGGCAACTGTGCAGGATCGTGGAGCACTGAGGCTGCACAAGGTACCACAGCTGTGGAAGACGTCCTGCCTGGTACCGGTGCCCAAGTCATCTCGCCCCAGCGACTTCAACCACTACCGGCCGGTGGCCCTGACATCCCACCTGGCAAAGACCCTGGAGAGGCTGGTCCTCCACCACCTGCGCCCCCTGGTGAGCTCCTCCGCCGACCCCCTGCAGTTCACCTACCGGCCGAGCATCAGGGTTGAGGACGCCGTCATCTTCCTCATGCAGAGGTCCCTGGCCCACCTGGAGCGGGCTGGAAGCACTGTGAGGATCATGTTTTATGATTTCTCCAGTGCCTTCAATACCATCCAGCCACAACTGCTGGGGAACAAACTGCACCATGCTGGAGTCTGCCAGCCGCTGACATCATGGGTCCTGGATTCCTCACTGTGACGACCCTCTTTGCATTCCTGCCTTGTGGCTGGTCTTCTCCCTTGCAGGTAGCAGTGGGCGGGGCTGAGGGTCATCAGAAGTGGCAGCACCTGTGCTCAATGAGCCTTTAAAAAGCTCTGGCTGCTCACTTCCCCCCTCTCTCTCATCCCTGATGCAGCATTTTGTTTGTGGTTTGCTTTAGTTTTACACCTTACACACATACACCCACATTGTTTCCCGCATGCACTCACTTACACCACTGATCTACTGACTACACACGCCATACTTAATTAAGGTTCTTCTTTTAGGTTTATTATTTGGTATTATTTAATAAAAAACATTTTTGATTGGCTTTCCTTGTGTTGCGTCTCCCTCTTCGTCATGGCCGTGCGGCCCGGTTCGTGAACAGATCACAGCTTGTGAGGACAGGAGGCCGTGTGTCTGACACGGTGGTCTGCAGCACCGGAGCTCCACAGGGGACCGTCCTGGCCCCCCTCCTCTTCACCATCTACACAGCCGACTTCAGCCACCATACATCAACCTGCCACCTCCAGAAGTTCTCGGATGACTCCGCCATCGTCGGTCTCATTAACAACGGAGACGAGACGGAGTACCGAGAATTGAACCACAGATTTGTGGACTGGTGCCAGCGGAACCGCCTCCAGATTAACTCTGGAAAAACGAAGGAGCTGGTAGCGGACTTCCGCCGGCACAAAGTCCCCCCCTCGCCGGTGAACATCCAGGGAACGGACATAGAGATTGTGGACTCTTACAAATACCTGGGTGTTCACCTGAACAATAAACTGGACTGGACTGTTAACACTCATCGAGGCATCGCAGGTCCTTCCTCCCCGCTGCCATCAGACTTTACAACCAGGCCGATCACTGTAGCTAACGGACAATAATAACATGCAATAATAACGTGCAATAACCATATGTGCAATCATATGTGCAATATCTGTCTACCTCACACTCATTTTACCTGCTTTTTTGCACTGTTTTTCTTCCTTTGCACTATTTTTTTATCTTATATTTTTTATCTCCACTGTATATTGTGTATATACTGTCCATATTTTTGAATTATATATATCTTTTACTTTTTAAATGTTTTACCCCCTTCCCCGCATGCGTGTGTGGGTTTGTGTATATGTTAAGTGTACTGCTGCTAACACAGGAGTTTCCCCGTTGAGGGAATAATAAAGGATTATCTTATCAGTCAATCAGAAGAAGGGGCAGGGGCTAATTCAGGCCAATGAAGGTCAAGTACTCAATATCGAGTGCGATGACACCACCCACATGTCTTTATCACAACTCGAGGGACTATCAAATACTGACCAATCAGAAGAAGGGCTACTTTGCACCAATCATTTTCAAAGACTCAAAACCGAGTCCGATGACCCCACCCACGACTCTTTATATCAAACCATTCAAAAGTTATGGCAGAAAGTAGGAACTATCAAATATGGACCAATCAGATGAAGGGGGGGCGCGCTTTTTGGCGTCTATCGCCACGGTAACTCTTTTGACTGAGAAAAGTAATGCGCGTTGTCGCAGGATCGAGACGCACATTTTGATGTACAACACACCTGGGTGCACGTTACGGTTCGGGCCGCATTAACTGCCAAAGGAATGGCATACATTTCCCCAAAATTACACGATTAATTCAAAATGGCCGACTTCCTGTTTGGTTTCGGCCATGGCGCCAAGATACTTTTCTTTAAGTTGCGACATGGTACTGGTGTGTAACGATTTTCGTGCATGTACGTCAAACTGTATGGTGGGGCTTGAGGCACGAAATTTTCTAGGGGGCGCTGTTGAGCCATTAGGCAACGCCCATTAATGCAAACCATTAAATATAAAAAATTTTGCCATGCCTGGCTTGCGTGCAAAATTTGGTGAGTTTTGGGGGCACGTTTAGGGGGGCAAAAAGGCCCTCATTTCGTCGGAAGAAAAAACGAGAAAAACAAAAACATTTCCTACAGATACAATAGGGCCTTCGCACTGTAAGTGCTCGGGCCCTAAAAATTCCTACAGATGCAATAGGGTCTTCACACTGTCAGTGCTCAGGCCCTAATAAAGGTAAAAAGGTAGCAACAATGACCACAGGGCAGCACCAGTGACGGACCGTCTGTAGCTAATACCGAGGTGCCGCCTGCTTGGTTTCATGAAGAAATGGAAAAAAGGAATCAACAAAATCTACTCATTGTTAGAGCAAAAGCTGAACACTTTAGTTGCCTCGGTGGAAACATTTCGGCGACAACCGTGTTCTTGAGCACCGTGTCAATGTGGTTGATGAGGAGTAAGCTAGCTACGCAGAGACCCTCAACTTCTTACAATAAGACTCGGCCGATTATAAATAAAAGACAGGAAGAAATTAGCGGTCTGAAAGACCACTGTGACAACCTGGAGAATAGATCGAGAAGACAGAACCTGAGGCTACTTGGCTTCCCAAAGGGGGTGGATGGGAAGAACGCCAGTGCCTTCTTACAAGAGTGGCTTCCAAAAATACTTGAGCTAGAGCCGGCAGACACAATCGATATCGAGTGGGCTCACCATTCACTCCAACGCTCCTCTGGTGAAGGCGGACATCCCAGGGCTCTGATGATATGGCTACTTCGTTTCACAGACGTGACAAAAATCCTCGACGCAGCATGGAAAAAAATAACTCTCCGGTACAGTAATTCCGACATTATGATCTTCAGGGACATGTCCACGGCTCTCTACAGGAAAAGGAAAGCCTTCCTGCCCATCAAGAAAATGCTACACGCTAAAGATATCTCCTGCAGAGTGCTTCATCCCACGAATTTGGTTATCGACCTACCGGAGGGCAGATGCAGGCAGATTACATTCCCCAGTGCCGGCTGATCTCATAAGGTTTGAATTTCATAGTAGGCTGCTTCAAAACTTGTTCAAAGGACGGGGACATAGTTTGTTCAATTTAGAGATGGCAGTAGCCTATAGAGCCTAGTTTATAAATCTGCACTTGAAAATGTTTTATATCACAAAGTTGGTTTGGTTTCACTTGCTGATATATATATATATGGTAGTACTACGCATGGTTAGGTTAAGGTAGGCAGATTTTCTTTTTTTTTGGCGGGGGGCAGTTGGGTTTTCTGGGAGATAGGGTGGGTGACGGACAGAGCATCTATTTTACTTACTTCAGAACAGAGGATACTCACTTTATTTTAGGTTCTCAGACAGTGCTGATTCATGCTTTCAACTAACATATCATGGCTTCGGCTGAAGGGACCTGTTAACAGTACCGGTAGGCCTACTGATCATATGAGTGAAGTTATAACTTATACGTTTTTGAGTTGAAACACCAATGGTCTCCACCAACCAACTAAGCGGCGTAAAGTTTTGAGCTGTCTTAGAAGACATGCTACTGATGTGGCTTATCTCCATGAGTCCTATTAAACTGACATGGATCATGAGAAACTGGGGAAACAATGGCAAGGGCAAATATTCTACTCCTCATTTACCTCTCAATCGAGGGGCGTAGTTATTCTCATAAGGAAAGGGATACCCTTTTAGGCAGAGCAGGTAGAAAAGGACAGAGGGGGCAGATACAGTATGTTATGGTTAGCGGGTTCATTGGGGAGCAGAAGGTCACAATGCTTAATATCTATGGTCCAAACCAAGATGACCCCACCTTCCATGTGAACATCCTTCTTAAAGTAACAGCTAACCCCTCAAAGCTTGTAATTGGAGGTGATTTTAACCTGGTATTAGACCCCACTATGGACAGATCTTCTTCCATTCCTATACCATTAACCTTAGCGGCTTACAGTTAGTAGACCTACAGTTACTCGAAATATGGCGAGAGAAACATACTTCTCAGAGTGAGTATAGCTTTTATTCACATAGACATAAGGGATTGACAAGGGATAGGATTGACAACTTGTTTTTCAGGCATCTAAAACCCATCTAGTCTCATCCTGTGAATATTTAGCCAGGACACTCTCACACTCACCATGCTCCACTTTTGCTGCAAATGGCTGAAAATGGCTATAACGGACTCTCACTTGATGCCCAAACGCTGGAGGTTTCCCAACCATTTAGTCAATGACAGTGCCTTTCTAGTAATTATTAACGCACAGCTGGAATGCTATTTTAATATTAATTCAAACTCTGCCTCCCCTGCTATTGTTTGGGAGGCCCTCAAAGCCTAGGAGGGAACATCATTGGTTACTCCTCCTGGAAGAAAAAATATGTTGCCAAAATTAAACTCTTTAGCAACACTTTCAGGTACAATCACAAACCATCTTAGATCAGCTGACGGTGATGAAGGCAGACTATGACGCTATTACTACAAGGGAGGTGGAAAACGTAATGGCCAGACAGAAACAGCGTTATTACGAGCATGGCGATTATGCAGGGAAACTGTTAGCATGGCAGATAAGACAGGAAGACACCGCTAGGTATATCCCTATTATTAAACAGAACGATGGAGAGCTGGTCCGCAACCCCCTACTCATCAATCAAGCGTTTGCAGACTTTTACAAGTCTCTCTATTCCTCACAGGGTGAGAAGTCACAGTGAATGTATAAATTCCTAGATGGGCTGGATATTCCTAAAATACCTGACTCATGTACATGTAAAGGGGACCTCAAGAAAGAGATAACCAAACAAGAGGTACTGGAGGCGGGGGGGGGGGGGGGGTCTTATGATCATTATTATTTTATTATATATTTTTTTATATACAGTGGGGAGAACAAGTATTTGATACACTGCCGATTTTGCAGGTTTTCCCACTTGCAAAGCCCGTAGAAGTCTGTAATTTTTATCACAGGTACTCTTCAACTGTGAGTGATGGGATCTAAAAAAAAAATCCAGAAAATCACATTGTATGATTTTTAAGTAATTAATTTGCATTTTATTGCATGACATAAGTATTTGATCACCTGTCAACCAGTAAGACTTCCGGCTCTCACAGACCTGTTAGTTCTTCTTTAAGAAGCCCTCCTGTTCTTACCTGTATTAACTGCACCTGTTTGAACTCATTACCTGTATAAAAGACACCTGTCCACACACAATCAAACAAACTCCAACCTCTCCACAATGGCCAAGACCAGAGAGCTGTGTAAGGACATCAGGGATAAAATTGTAGACCTGCACAAGACTGGGATGGGCTACAGGACAATAGGCAAGCAGCTTGGTGAGAAGGCAACAACTGTTGGCGCAATTATTAGAAAATGGAAGAAGTTCAAGATGACGGTCAATCTCCCTCGGTCTGGGGCTCCATGCAAAATCTCACCTTGTGGGGCATCAATGATCATGAGGAAGGTGAGGGATCAGCCCAGAACTACACGGCAGGACCTGGTCAATGACCTGAAGAGAGCTGGGACCACAGTCTCAAAGAAAACCATTAGTAACACACTACGCCGTCATGGATTAAAATCCTGCAGCGCACGCAAGGTCCCCCTGCTCAAGCCAGTGCATGTCAAGGCCCGTCTGAAGTTTGCCAATGACCATCTGGATGATCCAGAGGAGGAATGGGAGAAGGTCATGTGGTCTGATGAGACTAAAATAGAGATTTTTGGTCTAAACTCCATTCGCCGTGTTTGGAGGAAGAAGAAGGATGAGTACAACCCCAAGAACACCATCCCAACCGTGAAGCATGGAGGTGGAAACATCATTCTTTGGGGATGCTTTTCTGCAAAGGGGACAGGACGACTGCACCATATTGAGGGGAGGATGGATGGGGCCATGTATCGCGAGATCTTGGCCAACAACCTCCTTCTCTCAGTAAGAGCATTGAAGATGGGTCGTGGCTGGGTCTTCCAGCATGACAACGACCCGAAACACACAGCCAGGGCAACTAAGGAGTGGCTCCGTAAGAAGCATTTCAAGGTCCTGGAGTGGCCTAGCCAGTCTCCAGACCTGAACCCAATAGAAAATCTTTGGAGGGAGCTGAAAGTCCGTATTGCCCAGCGACAGCCCCGAAACCTGAAGGATCTGGAGAAGATCTGTATGGAGGAGTGGGCCAAAATCCCTGCTGCAAACCTGGTCAAGAACTACAGGAAACGTCTGATCTCTGTAATTGCAAACAAAGGTTTCTGTACCAAATATTAAGTTCTGTTTTTCTGATGTATCAAATACTTATGTCATGCAATAAAATGCTAATTAATTACTTAAAAATCATACAATGTGATTTTCTGGATTTTTTTTTAGATTCCATCACTCACAGCTGAAGAGTACCTATGATAAAAATTACAGACTTCTACATGCTTTTCAAGTGGGAAAACCTGCAAAATCGGCAGTGTATCAAATACTTGTTCTCCCCACTGTATATCCCTGCATATCGATGATCTCCTCAAAAATATAGGGTGTGGCAGTGGGGTGAAAAGTTTACAACTGCGTATTTTCATTTGCTATGTCTTTACTACCTGTATGTCGTAAAACAAAAATCAATAAATACAATGTTTAAAAAAAAGAATGGATTCAGACCAACCCAGAGGATGGTTTGGACAGCAGAGGTTGCATTACACTTTCATGTGTTTAGGTGCACAATACTTATGAACACAATTACACATTGAATGAGACACATTTTGACCCGTTTTTTAAAAACTTTTATCCAGCCTTTTTCTTTTAATTGACATAATTTTCCAAGTTTTAATTAAGTGTGACAATTTTTAGTCAAATTACCAAAGAAATATAATGCAAACCTCCCTTTTCAACAATGGCTTAATAGCTTTACTCAAAGCCGATTAAGGGGAGTGGAGTGTCTCAACTCCACTCCGCCCCCATGTTCTGTTTGCTGTAACCTTTTTGGAACTGGTGCTAGAGCTTTGATCTACATACTTCTCTCTGATTTACCCTTTGGAGCCTTTGTAACGCGGAACCATAAATCAGCCTTTATTCTGGCCAGGTTGCAAAAAACGGGCAAAAAAGTGATTATGTTCATTCACTGAGTGAATATTATGAAAGTAAAATATATATTTCTCGCTAGAAATGTAATCAAAATGCATTTTATGCAGAAACTAACTCAAAATATTGATTTTATTCACTAAAAAATAAGAAATGTCCGCCATGTTTTATTTTGGGGATTCAGTCCGCAAATTACGACGTAAAGCATTCTGGGAAATGTTTTTGTCCCTAGAAAACGATTTTTTTATTTTTCAGAGGGTGTTGTGTAAAATTCCCACTGTGACGTACTGGGTGCCTTCACAGGTGTTGAACACTGGCCTGCTTCTTGTTACACCTCACATCCTTGATAAATATTGTAGTAGGCCTGTATGGTTCATCTGGAAACAACAGGATTCTGTGATGTAAATAATCATTGACACAACTGCACACATCATTTATCAAGCTCTGACGACTGACTGCTGCAGGCAGGCAGTGATAGCTGACAATCTTTCACAAACATTCTCTCTCTCTCTCTCTCTCTCTCTCTCTCTCTCTCTCTCTCTCTCTCTCTCACACACTCACACACTCACATACCAAGTCAAATCTATTTTGTTTACCATAAAAATCATTGCAGAGTGAGTCCTGAAAGTGTGGTCATTCATTAGAGTCTGTACTTCAGTCTATTATTTCACAGTTTATTTATTTTCTTTATCATATGATCAAATAAAACCAGTAACCCCAATAAAGTGGTATAAATGTAGGTTTCCATGTATGTCTTGTACTTTAGATCTCTTTATTTCTCAAAGGTTTTTCTAAACTTGGAGGCGGATTTGTAGCAAATACATAGAGAATTCTCAGACTGATGAATGTCAATGTTTTACCTTCATGCTTTGGCAAGTTTTATAACTTATTGCAAAGAATTTCCTGACATACATTTTTGAAAACCATTAACACTTGAAAGAATATCAAAAGTCATAAATCCGTAATAATGATGGTACTTTGAGCGTACTGGAAAAGACAAGTTTGACAGACTCGTTAAATTTTTATAAAAGAAGTGGCAACATAAAACAAACATAATTTCTTCAGGTGGCGAGGGAACAATCACTTCCAACATTTAAGGAAAAAATGGAAGATATAGATATAGATATCCATATGGATTAGTGTGAATTAAATGTGTCGTTTTATTCCAGACATATTTATAAAGTTCGAAATGTTAAGCATTCCTTCATCGTAATTCAAGTACACTGTCAGATTGTCAGGGTGTAGTCTCATTTCACTCAAGATGCAAGTATTGGTTTTAGTTTTGGATACATTGCAAAGTAAACACTCAGAAAATAGAAAATAGCAAGAGGAGAGCAGAATAGTGGTGGAAGATGAAGAAAGAAAGGCTGCTGTGTGAACTTCAGGGATGGTTGAAACAGACTCAGTAATAGTGAAGAACACCCAGTTAACTCGTCAACCACAGCATATGTAACAAGCAAGAAAAATAGGAAGATGTTTGGTGTTTCATGAAAGAAGGAAATTAGGAGACTTTGTGATGGAACGATAAGGTTCAGGAGATTATGGATAGGAAAATATTAGCAAAAAAGAAGTGGGATAGCAAGAGAGGTGAAGAAAAAGTAGGTTGGAGTACAAAGACATACAACGTAAAGCAAAGAGTGAGATTGGAAAAGGCTAAATGGGAGGCTTAACATGAGTTGTATGATATTCTGAACACTGAGGAACAAGAGAAGTATTTTAACAGATTGGTGAGGCAGTGAAATTAAAGGGGAACTATTATGAAAAACGAGTTTTCTCTTGCCTTAACATATATAAAGTGGTCTCCCCTCAGCCTGCCAACTCAGAGAAGGAGGAAAGCAACCAAATTCTGCAGTGTCGGTACAGCCGCCCGGATGAGCCATCCAGTGTGATGTGGCTTCTACGATCCGTTCAGATTCTGCTCCTGTCGTTACGTAACGACAGCGTGATTTACATAGGTTGGCCTCCGATGCGTGAAACCACGCCCACAACTAGCTCCACCATTTTTTCGTAGCGGTGTATCGCGTCATTCAGGCAGCCAATCAGCACAGTGCCTCATTATCATAGCCTCCCCGCCCACTCAGAATCCCGCATAGATAATGAGGTTAGAGAATGGGAAGATAAAGACATGGCTCAGAGGCTGAATTTCTAATTTATTTAGCAAAAACAATCAAAAGCTTGTTTTTTAAGACATTCAAGGCCTGTTTAAAATAGGTATTAGATGCCATGATAGGTCCCCTTTAAGATTATGCATGTGCTTATAAACAAGGAGAGGTTGAAAGCATGATGTAAGTGTAGCAGCAAGAGTAAAGTGGAAGGTTTTTACAATTAGGGGTGTCAAATTAGTATGTTAATTGTGATTAATTAATTGCAGGCATATTTAGCGGGTTATTTTTTTTTAATCTCTAACTTCACTTTTTCTGTTTGCGAGTTGCTTTATTATGCAATCTGTGTTTGTGCTTGAATTGCTTGTGCTTGAATTAGGGGCGGAAAACAATGGCGAGTCACACCTTGAAATGGATATTGATTGGCTGTCACTGTGTTTGGGCATGTTTAGCATAGGCTGATCGGCTCCCATTGTAGCTGGACAGGCATAGGGGGAAGGGGTGAGTAGCGGAGAAGTGAAAATGGAGGAGCATGTGAAAGTTGTCAGTCCAGTGAATGGGGAATTTACATTTCTAAAACGCCCCGACAGCACCATTGATAAAGGTAGATTGATATGTGTTAATTTTGGAAAGGACTTTGCTTACCACCGAAGCAGCTTAAGTTAAGCCACATAAACGCAGATCACCCGGTTGCGAGTGCAGCCAGAGCTAACTTTAGCAGCAAAGATGTTAGCTATTTATCATTCCCCAAACTAAACTCGAGGACAGCAACACGCGCATGCGAACGTCTGCGACAGAGAGGATGGCAAATGATCTTGCCAAGTGGATGTAAATGGCTAGGACTGCATCTGCTCAAGTCTGTTAAAAAAATATATAAATTACTTTATAAAGCCACTTTTTTGTTGTCATATATCAATGTATATCAATGTATATCAATGTTTTGATCGAATGTAATGAATTCTTAGAAAAACACATCAAGTTGAGGGCTCTTCTCAATAATTTTTAGGTGCGATTATAAAATCGATTAATTAGATTATTTAATTACAGATCTTAATTAAATAATCGCTCAATTTTTTTTAATCGCTTAACAGCACTATTTACAATACAGCAGTGAGATCTCTATGGCATGGAGACACTGCACCTGACCAAGAGACAGGAAAGAGATGGAGGCCCCAGAGCTGAAAATGTTATCATTTTCTTTTGGAGTGATGAGGCTAGATAATATAAAAAAATGTAAAAATAAGCACATCAAATTAACATTGGGGATGATGTAAAAAAAACTTCACTGAGAGGGTTTGGCCATGGATACATTGTTAAAAGGATGCAGGAGATGGAGTTTCTAGGCAGGAAAGAAGTGGAAAACTAATAAAAAAATTCTGGAAGTAGTGAAAGAAGTAGCAAGAGACATAAAGAAAAAGTAGGCGGTTGTTCGACCTCCATCACAGAAACAACTCTTCCCTCAATACCAACATTTGTAGAACATGGGTCTCCTGTTTAAATTGAAGTGAGTTGTGTGAGAGGAAGATGCAGAAGACAGGGTCAGATGGAAACAGGGATCCATTTTGGCAATGCCCGAAGGGAAAAGCTGAAAGAAGCACTCTATAGTTGTTTTCCCTGATACCCTTTAGACGCAATCCGTTCTCATTCTCAACACATACAAAAGCGAGTATGTGTCTTTCCCCTACACTACCAATAATTATGGAGCTAGAACAGTCTCATAATTCACAAATGCACAGGACAAGTTTTACAAATGCACGGACCGATTTGCAAATACACACACCGTTTCACACGTGCACAGGACACGTTTTACAAATGCACAGAACGATTTGCAAATACACACACAGTTTCACACGTGCACAGAACAATTCACACGTGCGTAGGACAAGATATACAAATGTATTTTTGATGCACACACAAATATAACCTGATTTACAAATATTTTTTTGTCTGTGAGCTGCGCTGGATTTGTGTGTGAGTTTTGAGACTCCCCTGACGTGACTAGATCCACAAATAGGTTTTTTTAACACGGAAGGATCTGCAACCAATCAGATTAAAGGGGCGGATACACCTGCTGTTTGAACTGCGTTAGTGCCGTTCGCTTAGAAAAGTGATTAATATTTCAAGTTAGTGGAGTAAAGATAAAAAACAGTTACAGGAGATAAAAAATAAATAAACAGGATGGAGAGGAGATCACTGCTGCTTTTCTTGTGATCCCGGTAAATACAACAGCGCAATTGGAGATGGTTTGTGGGGCTGTTCAACCAGAGCCGTCGGGACTGGAGAGCTCCAAGTCCTGCCGATGCAGCACCTGATGATGAGAAACAGCGGAGATTTTTATATATTTGCTCTGTTTGGTTTCACGACGTATAACTGTCCCGCTGATTCAGCTCAGAACCAGACAGACGGACCGCAGCAGAGAGCTGCTGCGCTACCTGACGGGACGAGCTGCAGCAGCTGCAGGTGGAGCACCAGCGCATGTCAGGAGATTAATTTACCAAAATGTCTGGAGTAAAGTCGGTATCAGTGACTGATAACCGAAGACCTCTGTATCCAGCTCAGATGTTTGATGATCGGTGGACTAAACCCCGACAGGCATCATCACGGCTGCATTTTCCCATGAGCCTGACTCTGTACCGGGAATGTGTTGATCTGCCGCCGCTGTTTTTACACACGTTTGTCTCTGTGTGGTGGCGATGTCACATCATAAATGTGAGGATAACAGCTGCTTGTTTCTGACCTCCACCTCTGGTCACTGTGGTCAGTGGTGTCTGACCGGGACCAGCGCCACTCACGGCCAGAGCCAGAACCTGACCTGCAGCAATATTCACCCCCGTCAACAGGCTCGTTCTCCTGAAAGACACCTGTAGTTCAAATACAGAAATATCTCCGCTGTTTCTCATAATCAGTTGCTGCATCGGCAGGACTTGGAGAGCAGATCCCGACGGCTCTGGTTGAACAGCCCGACAAACCATCTCCAATCGCGCTATTGTATTTACCGGGATCACAAGAGAAGCAGCAGTGATCTCCTCTCCATCCTGTTTATTTATTTTTTATCTCCTGTAACTGTTTTTTATCTTTACTCCACTAACTCGAAATATTAATCACTTTTCTAAGCGAACGGCACTAACGCAGTTCAAACAGCAGGTGTATCCGCCCCTTTAATCTGATTGGTTTAGAGTAAATCGTCCCCCACGTAGGTCTGCTCTTATGATTGGCTGGAACAAATGAAGACATCTGATTGGTTGCAGATCCTTCCGTGTTAAAAAAAACCTATTTGTGGATCTAGTCACGTCAGGGGAGTCTCAAAACTCACACACAAATCCAGCGCAGCTCACAGACAAAAAGATATTTGTAAATCAGGTTATATTTGTGTGTGCATCAAAAATACATTTGTATATCTTGTCCTACGCACGTGTGAATTGTTCTGTGCACGTGTGAAACTGTGTGTGTATTTGCAAATCGTTCTGTGCATTTGTAAAACTTGTCCTGTGCACGCGTGAAACGGTGTGTGTATTTGCAAATCGTTCTGTGCATTTGTAAAACTTGTCCTGTGCACGTGTGAAACGGTGTGTGTATTTGCAAATCGGTCCGTGCATTTGTAAAACTTGTCCTGTGCATTTGTGAATTATGAGACTGTTCTAGCTCCATAAATAATCCTCGACCACCAACGATTTGTCATGCCCCTAGATGTCTCATACTGACGCAAAAGGTACCTCACAAAAGTGGAAAGAAGCCAGACCTTGTCTTAAGCACAATATGTTAGCTACTTTGGATACACAGCCACACCGTGTGTGTCTAAAAGAAAAAAATGTGTTAAGGTCCTCAAAAATTCATACCTTAGGAAAGACACAAGAGACAGTTGGAATGATCTTTAAGGCCTTCCGCAGAAGCTTGGGGAGGAAAGCTGAGTAGTGCAGGGCACATGGCCCTCATCCGAGAACTCGTCAGCTCTTCTCCCAACATGCTGCTTCTGCAGGACGCTTTTATTGAGAAACTGTGACAGGAAATGACCATATACGGACTGTCAGTGTATAGATAATGGACAATGAACAGACATTGGGGGTAAAAGACACACATGTGACATTTCAGTTAAAGAGCAACTAATCTGTGGTACGCAGAAACAAACAGACATCCTTAAAAAACACAAAGGGTCAAGGGGTCAACTAAAAACAGGAACTCTGTTGGGGGTTTTGAACAGATGGTCCAACTGACAATTGGACAATTGTGGGACAGCTGGAACTCAGGAAGGGCTGTCCTGTCATCTGTTAACATGTGATAAGCTTGTGAAAAACAGTCAGCTCCCCAAGCTGACTTGATTCTGATTCTGATTCTGATAGTTTCATAAGGACAACCTGGTTCAGAAGTTTAATTAATCTGACAAATGTACAAGTGACTGACATTTATTCATGTATTATTAGCTCACAAGGATCCTTAGACAAGTGGAGAACCTGAAGGTGACCAAAAACCCGATGGCTGTGAATGATGACACACTGCAGCAATTGGTCGGTCTCCAATCAGATTGTAGCTTGAAAGTCATGTTTCGCCGTTACTGGGAGTGAATGGATGGCTGGGGCCTCTGCCTTAAGTGTCTCTCACCGCCCCCGAGTGGGTTTCTATAGGAGTCAAATGAGAACCCTGAGCATTTCATACAGATGTGGAAGGGTACCTTTTGCATATGAAACGTCTACTAGGGGCGTGACATATTGTTGCTATTTTAAGCATTGGGAATGAGAACTGCCTGTTCAATTCAATTTTATTTACATAGCGTCTATTACAACAGAAGTTATATAAATAAAATTGAATTGAATTGAATTTTACTTGGACATCCTGCTATCTCCGTTTTATCTGAATTTAGAAGCAAAACATTTCCAGACATCCAGTTCTTGATGTCCCTAAGACATGCCTGAAGTTTAACTAACGGTTGTGTTTCAACTGGCTTCATAGACAAATAGAGCTGCGTATCATCAGCATAGTAATGAAAGTGTATGCCGTGATTCTGGATTATACTTCCCAATGGCTGCATGTATAAACTGAACAAGTTTGGCCCTAGCACTGAATTCTGCGGAACAACATAACAGACCCTTGACCGTTCTGAAGAAACCTCATGTACATGAACAAACTGGAATCTGTAAGATAGATATGATTTAAACCAACGTAGAGCTGTCCCTTTAATCCCAACAACATGCTCTATTCTGTGCAGTAAAATGCCATGATCTACAGTGTCAAAAGCAGCACTGAGGTCCAGTAGAACCAGTATGGACACTAATCCCTTATCTGAGGCCATAAGAAGGTCATTCATGACCCGAACCAGTGCTGTCTCTGTGCTATGATGCATTCTGAACCCTGACTGAAAAATTTCAAACAGATCATTTCTATACAAATGGTCACATAACTGACTTGCAACTACTTTTTCCAGAATTTTAGATACAAATGGAAGATTGGAAATTGGTCTATAATTAGCTAAGATATCTGGGTCAAGAGAAGGTTTTTTTTAAGTAAAGGTTTAATCACTGCAACTTTGAAAACCTGTGGTACACATCCTAAGTTTAGGGATAATTTGATCTGGTCCAGTATTGTGCCAATAAGAGAAAAAACATTTTTGAATAGTCAAGTCGGGATGGGGTCTAACATACACGTGGTTGAATTAGCTCTATTGACGAGTTAGGTCAGCTCAGGGAGGTCTATAGGATCGAAACAGTCTAGAGTCAGGTCAGAGCCTAGGGAAGTTGCTAAAGCTGAAGAAACGCCCACAACCGACTTGATTTATTCTCTAATTCTCATGATTTTACTGTTAAAGAAGCTCACAAAGTCTTCACTACTGAGAGCTGCAGGAATGCATGGCTCAAAAGAGTTGTGACTCTTTGTCAGTCTGGCTACAGTGCTGAACAGAAAACGTGGGTTACTTTTGTTATCCTCTATCAACGATGAATACTAGGCTGTTCTAGCTTTGCGAATGGCTCTTTTATATACCATTAGGGTATCTTTCCATTCACAATAGGAGTCTACAAACTTACAAGAGTACCACAATTGATCATTCTAAATTGCCCGTAGGTGTGAGTGTGAGTGTGTCTGGTCGTTTGTGGGGACTGCGGGTGGAAACTAGCAATTCTGCTAAAACCTGGTGTATTTACACTGCTTAATGTAGTGTACATGAATATGCATTGTCCCGTCTAAATAAACTTTGAACTTGAACTTCCTTTCCATTTTTCGCACGTTTTGTTTCAACATGCGGATATCTGAATTATACCAGGGAGTTAAGCTCCTATGGTTGGAGGCTGGAGGCCGCCAAGTGATGGCTCGAGTCTGAGTCGGGCGATGGGAGTGTGTGGCAGGGTGGAGGATTGGGTGTGGGCTGCAGGGAAGAAGCCACTCAGCTGATTGGGCACACCTGGAAGAGACCCTGGAGACGCTGGCACAGGTGCTGGCAGACCTGGCAGCCCTGTTGCAGAGCCATGGGGAGCAGCAGACCGCAGCGCTGGAGGCGCTGGTGGCGCAGCAGGCCGTGAGGCGGAGGATGGAGGCCGCCAAGCGACGGCTCCTGAGGCGGCCCCAGCGATGGCGGGACCCGCAGCGCGACCCATCCCGGCACCACGCCGTAGCTTCGCCACATCGGTCGCGGAGGCGTCGGTCGCGGAGGCGTCGGTCGCCGAGGTGTGGGTCGCCGAGGCAGAGGCATCGGTAGACAAGGCGGAGGCCGGATGGTCCCCGGCCTGAGTCGGGCGATGGGAGTGTGTGACAGGGTGGAGGATTGGGTGTGGGCTGCGGGGAAGCAGCCACTCAGCTGATTGGGCACACCTGTGCCCAATCAATCTCTCCACCCTGCCCGGCCGCATAAAGAGCGGCTGCACACCAGCAAGGGGGGCTCTGCTGGGAGGAAGGAGAGGTGCTGAAGGTTCTGCTGGTTGACGTCTGTGTCTGAGTGATTCAGAATAAAGTAAGAATTTCTTCACGAAGCCCTGTGTCCTCTGTCCTGTTGGGTGACCACAAGTAGCAAGCTTTTGCTACAGTCACCTACTATGAAGAATTTATATGTACTGATCAATAAACCAGATAGGACATCTGAAAATTCAGACATAAACTCTACATAAGCACCAGCAGGGGGCCGGTACACTACCACTAATAAAACTGGCTTCTCTGATTTCCAGGTCGGGAGTTTCAGACTAAGCGTGAGGCTTTCGAATGTATTATAATCGCATTTAGATTCAGATTTTGTTTGAAGACTGGAGTTATAAATTGTTGCGACTCCTCGGCCTGTGCTTCGAGGAATATGATGATTAAAGTAGCCGGGCATAGTCAATTCATTCAAACTAACATGCTCTTCCTCCTGAAGCCATATTTCTGTTGAATAGAAAATATCACTCCTGGTCTCTGTAATTAGACCATTTACTAATAGAGACTTGGAGCTTAACAATCGTATATTTAGTAGGCCGCATCAAATTTTCCGGTCTCTAATTGGTACCAAATGCGCATTGGTTTTAATTTTTACAAGGTTATTTTGATTAACGCCTCTATAACGCCGCACCTGGTGAACTTTTGGAGAGTGGGGAACTGCAACCAATTCTATTTTGGTTGGCACCTTGTTATAGTCGCCAATTACATAATGCAATCCTATAGTTTTATTGGCAGGTGTTGGTCCTGCAGCAGAGAAGTGTCAAGACTGCAGCTCTGCATCCTGGCCTGGACCCTGGATTGTCAGGGGTAGTGTCTAATAATATTGGCCAGATTTCTAGAAATAAGAGCTGCACCATCCCGGGTGGGATGTATGCCGTCTCTTCTAATCAGAACGGGCTTTCCCTAAAACGTCTTCCAATTGTCAATAAAGGCCAAGTCATTTTCTGATGTTGTGCAACTCAGGTAGCTAAGCTGATCAGTTATCGAAGGCTATTAATGAATATTATTAATAATTATTAATAATTAATAAAGTTGACTATTTATCAAATTGAATTATCAAAATAATAATAATTTTCGTCGGGGCACCACCCCCGGTGCCTTACTCCGGGGGAAAAATGATAACTAAACAGCAGAAAATCAGTCTCATATGATTTGAATTATCCTGCATAACAGCAAATCCTACTATCACTTACAGGATAACAGTTGAAGGCGTGATATCCGAACACTAGGCTCTGCTTAAACAAATCAATTTGTGACCAAATCTGGCATGAAATAACAACAACCACTCATTAAAAATCAATCAGGATTTATTTACATACAGGTGTCAAAAGATGATAAACGCAACACCCCAAATAAACCTGATGGCAGAACTTAAGTATTATAAAACAATTAATTAACTAGGAAAACAACAATCAATAAAAATGAAATGAAAGTTAAATGCATGGAATGGGAAAAAGAAATCAAAGCAATAATAAAAATGATATCACGAACATGTACGGTTTAAAATATTGTGGCTGCATAAAGATGGCTGCGTTTTTTAAAGATGGCGGGACTGTAACCACGCCCCGTGCAGATCTAGACCGGATGTTACTCCCGGTGTTTTAAACGTGACTACGGCAGAAAACAGCGCTTTAAAACATGAATGACTAGCAGAAAGTAGTGACTACAAATTAATGACAACAGTCATGATAATGATGCTGATGTAATCTCAGCTCTGACCACAGATTTAGCTCTGTAACACTCCCAGTTAAACTCATACACCCAGGTCTCAAAACCTCACGCCTCCTCGGGTCTCCGGGTGCCGATCAGGGGTTCCTGCCGGGTCTTTGGTCGGAGTCCGATCCAAGAGAGTCCTCCCGCCTCTCCCGCTCCTCCTCCTGACTCTGGAATCACGAGAGGACGGGGGTACAGCTGAAGCAGCCGGCGCTCCCCCCCCCGGTCCGGAGGCTATCACGTCGTCTCGGGTGCGCGCGGGGCCGGTCCACTTCTTCTGAGTGTGGGTGCCCGTCGGCCTGAGCGCGTGGCCCCGGACGGGAGGGCGGGATGCGTCTCGGTTCTGCGCGGGGCAGGCTGTCCACAGGTCCTTTCAGGTGAACTCAAGAGCAGAGAGAGAGAAGTTAGGAAAGAGGAACGGGTCTCACCCTGGGCCGGGGCCGAGTTTCGAAGCGGCTCCCCCCCGTTTCCAGCTCCCAGGGACCGGGGACACGTGAAGCAGGAGTCGGAGCTCCGGATGAAAAGTTGAGACCAAGTTAATGGGAGCGGCTCCGCGGCTTCAACGGGCTGCAGGTCCAACGGAGCGGCCCGATCCGATGGGGGGGCTTACACCTCCCCCCAGCCGGGGGGAGAAAGGAAGATGGGACCTTGGCCCGGAGCCAAAAGTCCTGCTGTTCAGGAAGAGAGGTTGATCGGAAGAGAGAGAGGAAAAGGAGAGAGAGGGATTCTGCGCCGCGGGTCCTCGCTGATCCTCCGGCCAGACCACGCTGTAGACCTCTCCTCTTATCCCCCCCTTTGGGGGGGGGGAGGCCGTGGTCCTTGGCCCGGAGCCAGAAAGATCCAGCTCGGATGAGATGAAGTGGAGAAGAGAGAGAATGGAGGAGCAGCGCAGCGTTTTGATCCTACGCGCGCTGCGGTGACGTCATCAGTGCCTCATTGCGATTGGATGCGCGCCGCTTGTAGGCGCCACCCCCCCCCACGCAAGGCATGCTGGGGGTTGTAGTTCATGGCCAGGCGGCCATTTTTGGAGGCACATTACAGCCAATTTTCAGCTGAACAGTTTCAAAGTTGAATATACACATTCACAAAGTGTTCATACATTTTATAAGTTCAGAGATCACATGAGCATATGGGCGAGCACAACACTGAACACCACCGAGACAACGAGCGGCTGAGCGATAACATGCGGCTAAACATATCTTCGCTGGTCAGATTGGGGAGGGGACCAGAGAAACCTACGGAGTCTGACATGGTTTTGGCGTAGTTACACACCGACACAATATTACATTTAGTGACATCTGACTGGCGTAGTCGGGAGTCATTAGCACCAACATGTATTATAACTTTACCAAATTTACAATTACTCTTTGCCAGCAGCTTCAAATTTGCTTCAATGTCTCCCGCTCTGGCCCCCGGGATGCACCTAACTATCGTCGCTGGAGTCGGCCTCACGTACCTCCCTATGGAGTCACCGATCACCAGGGTTGGTTTCTCAGCGGGTGTGTCGCTGAGTGGGGAAAAACTGTTAGAGACGTGAAGCGACTGGTGATGTTCCATGTGCCTTTAAGGACTACACCTCCGAACCGTCACCCAGCCGCCCTGCCTAGATGGCTGCTTGGGAGCTGCAGGGGAGCGACTACCAGCAGCTACTCTAGGTCGGTCCGCCGCTAATTTAGCCTGGCTAGCTGACGAGTCTAGTTGGCGGAACCGGACCTCTAACTGACTGAGCCTCGGTTCCAATCCTACAAATAAACTACACTTCAGACACTTACAGTCTTCGCTAAAGGAGGCATAGGAATAGCTAAACATTTCACACACTGAGCAGCAAGGGGGAGAAACAGTTGGAGAAGAGGAGGCCATGCTAAGAGGCTAACAGAGTCTAACAGACAGAAAATGTATCAGTCAGTACGTTTACATGCAGCAGTTCAATCGGGTTACTGATCATATAAGACATCATTTGGACTTTTAAACTGCATGTAAACACCTGAACCCGATCTAGTTCGGACCTATGTCGGACATTTAGTAATCGGGTTGGAGCACCTAGATAACCCATTCGCTATCGGGTTGTTAACGCCATGTATACGGGGACATCGGATATTGCAGTCTGCGCATGCTGGAGAATTTACTCTGGGGGGGATTCACTCTGGCCAGTTATCTGATCTCTGAACAGCATGTATACTCAGACAAGTGATCCAATCTTCTGCATGTCGTTATCTGATACGATCAGAAATCTGATCTCTTTGCTGCATGTAAACATACTGAGTGATTGGTGACAATGAAAGTCACGGAAGAGAAAAATATGCGAGTGTTGAATTAAATACAAAAGTTTACCAGATATAGGATTATTTTACAAGAAAACAATCTAAGTTTAGACAAAAAAGTCTGGAGAAATCAGAGCCTGTAACGCCGTGCATCGGCAACAGACTGCAAACAACAGGAAGTAATGCAATACGTGACGCAATACGTTACCCAATCGGTATCAGGATCTTCTGATCTGTTAACCCTTATCGCTACCTTCTTCTCTGATTACTGACCCTACTCCTTTCAGACCCTTACGGAGTCATACAGAGGCATTACAGCAACACTTGAGGGTAGGTTAATCCTGATGCTTTGGGGTGTCCATTCTACCTTTGTCAAACAATAAACAACAAATACATTTTTTACCACACTTAGGGCCCGATTTACTAAAGGTTTGCGTGTGTAAAAACGTGTGCAAACTTGACAGCACCCGCAAACCAAAGTGCCAGCTGATCTACTAACAGCGTGCAAAGAGGACTGCGTCTCTCAAATGCGCAGAATAGCACACGCAATCCATTTAGTACTTTTGCCCTGATGAATAATCAATATGGGGCGTACCCACCAGAAATTGCTAAATACTGGGAGGGGAAGATGCAAATTGGTCCATTTACCACGCGCAATGAGATTTACCAAGCCTGAAAGTTTTTGCGTGGATTGTGATTGCGTCTGTATTTAATACGTTCGAAAGGAAGGTGCTAATCTCCACATGCAAAAGGAGAAATATTTTATTTGAATGTTAAATCGAGTATTATTCAGCAAAAGGTTGCCACAGGAGGCACATTCATTTTTTTTATTTGTGATAATAAATAAATCACGTGTTTTCATGGAGAAAAAAGGGTTTCTCATTGTGCGCCTATACTTGTTCTGCAGTCATACCCCGGTGTTGTGCAGTATTCAGCACCCCTGCCGTGAAAAGCACCCCCTCGTCTGACAAAAATGATATTCTCATTCCGTGTTCTGTTCATGTTCTGTTGTCCATGTTCTGTTTAGCGTCCAGTTTTGTGTTAATGATTAATGTTTAAATGCGCTCATGGATTCGGGTAAAAAAAAAAAAAT
Source organism: Cololabis saira (assembly GCF_033807715.1). Taxonomy (NCBI): domain Eukaryota; kingdom Metazoa; phylum Chordata; class Actinopteri; order Beloniformes; family Belonidae; genus Cololabis; species Cololabis saira. The sequence goes on along the minus strand of NC_084607.1, from coordinate 23,435,514 downwards.
CGGGTAAATGGTTATTGATGTCATTAATTAATAGCCTGCTTACTGTGTTGTCTTCCATAATATTTGTAAATATATATAATATAAACTCCTAAGTATGTGTTTGTGTGAGTGTGTATATATAAATATATTGAAGTGTCTGTGTGTTGTTTTTTTTCTTGGTCTACTTATCATTGAATATACGAGGGGGTGCTTTTCACGGCAGGGGTGCTGAATACAACAATTTGCCTCTTCCACTAATATCTCTATAACTCCAACTCGTTAAATTTCATTTTGCGCTTGCGACTATATCCTGCTTTCCATCCAGACTCTCCATGGCGCAAAGTTTGCGCCGCAAACCGTAAGACGCGCAACACCTCATTTAAATACTGAGGTTTGCACCTGTTATCAATTGCGCACGCAATCTTAGTTGATCACCCGCAAACAGACAACAACAGCGCGCGCAAACTTTTTCAGTGCACACGCGATTTAGTACTCTTTATTTAGGATCTTAGTAAATCGGGCCCTTAGTACACAAGAAAGGCAGGTGTTTGTCAGGTTTGATACAGCTTTCACAGTCCTTCTGAGATAATGGATTGTAATTTTGCTAATAGTGACAATTATCATTGCTTTGCCGAAGCGATTAGCTGACTGTTGCTTTTGGATTAATTCTATTCATCAGAAAGGAAGACACCCAGGGCAATAATCAATTCAGAAATGTAAAAAAAAACATACTGTGCAATATTTTCTATTTTCTATCCATAATGTTCCAATATTCCCTACTATCTATGTGCAATACTCTTCCATCCTTTCAAGTGCAATATTATTGTTCCATCCAGTCAAGTGCAATATTCCTCCACCCATTCATGTACATGTTTATCCTCCCATTCACTCTTTTTTATAGTGTATATATATATTTATGTTTCCTGTTTTTTGTTTTGTTGTTTACAGTACTTGTTTACATAGTCTTTGCATGTGTGCACTTTGACGGAGCTGCTGCCTAATTCCATTGTACCAGTATAATGACAATAAAGGCTTTCTATTCTATTCTATTTGGGTACTTGGATAGCTACACTGTGCCAAAATGTGCCAAATGGGTTTTTTACCTCTTTAAAGGGAATCTGGCTATAAAATACTTGTGATTTCCACTACAGGAAGATGTGTGTATACAGTGCACCCTTTGGGTCTGGCATTTAACCACTATAGCATCAGTTTCTACCTTTGTGAACAGTATAAACATCAATTTTGAACAAAAGCAACATGCAATACATAGTTAAAAAACACAATGAATTAAACAATATATATAAGTACTTATAAGTGCACACTAAACGAAAATAAAATGCAGCATCTAGCTGAGGACGTCTAATGTTTTCGGTGGAAGTCCTGAAAACAGATAACATCCTTGCAGAGGTGAAAATGAGGGACAGATTGCATTTGCTGCAGTACACAGGTGTCTTCACCTTTCTTCCCTGGACCGTACAATGAACACAGCCCCTCCCCCGATAGTGCATTGGCAGGCAGATGATGCTGAGGCTGGGCTGGGTAGAAATTATGGCTCTACCCTCCTCCACTAGCTCCTTTATCAAGATTTCCGTGAATCTCTACTGTGTCATGGGAGTGTCTCCTTTTACCGATGGCCAGCTGCTTGAGGAGAATGAAAGAATTCACAATAGGGACAGCAACAGAATGGTTAAAAAAATAAATTCTTGTACCATTTCATCATCTTCCCATGCACAGAGTAGTACTGTATGAGGGTATCTGAAAGGTCCACCCATGTATATGTTGTAATCCCTCACAGGTTCAGGAATAACTATGATCTTGACTTGCCAACCTCCAGTCTCATTCACTATCCTTTGTGTGGTGTGTCCAGTAAAGGCATTGTGGAAAGAGTTGCACACAATTACTGTATGTCCTATGTATCTTTCCATTTGACAAAGAGGAGGTTGTCCTTCCGTATCCACCTCCCCTCTCTTCTTTCTTTGGCAAATCATTCACTGTTTTTTTTTTCAATTTGTGTCTGTTTTATGGTGCTGCAGGCCAGTGTGTTGTAGGCAGAGAGCTTCTGGAAAAATGCAGACGATATTTGACGGTGGGTTTGACGATGATGTGAAAGGAACACTTACATTTTCCTGTACAGTCATTGCCCCCCCCCCCAAAAGAAAAAAAAAACGTAGAAAAGGCGGAAGCAGGAAGAGAAAACTGAGTCCTGAAACTGCCACAGTAAAGACGGTATAGATTACAGCAAAGCTTTGAATCTGAAAAGGAAAGATTGAACAATAAAAAACATTGTCTGGAACTATTGTACAGACTTCGAGAAAGCAGAATCAGATACAACACATATTGTATAAGTCAAGTATAGAAATAAATCAAAGTAATCGTTTATGGTTCTGGAAATATCTTCAATCTCCAGCTTGATCATTATCCACTCTATGCTGTTCAGTATCACTTGCAATCTGATTTATGTGTGTTGATATACACAAACACAGAAAGTGGCACACATTATATACTAAAATTAATATCAAGTCCAAAATGTATACTTACTTATTTAACCACTAACACTGAACATATGATACCAGTCAGAATTTTACTTTTAATTTAAACAAGAAAGTGTGCCCACACTTGTGACAGTGTGCACAGGGATGGTATGTTTTAAAGCTTATTTGTGTCAGCATTGTTGAATAGACGGTGACATCAGAATTTGACAGACATTGGTGGTCTTTGTATTGTTTTATTTAGATATGTAAGGAGTGTTTCCCACACGTCAACATGTCATGCAGATGAGTTTTTTTTAATGCATACATGTAGAAGCAAAAATGTTATGACAGTACTTTAGTTTCTCTTTGCTTTTACAGTGCCCCCTCCTTTGTTTTCCATCTCTTTCTAATGGAGGTATTTAGCATGTGTAGCATGTAAGTAGTGCAGAGAAGTGTTGATGCTGAATTCAATTAGTCAAGTCTGCCTGCCTGGGAACAAATGAACCACCAAAGCCTCTATCTCTACCCCAACAGCAAGACAGACAAAAGCCTGAGAAAAGGATGGTTAATTACCAATCTTAAGCACTGAATTGATTTTTTTATATTTGCTGCACAGATAGCAAGACTGCTGGCTACTTTTGCATTTCTTCATTCTCTGTGCATTTCCGTCCTCTTTCCTGTCCACTGCCTTCCTCTCACTTCCCTGCACTTAATACTTGCTTCTTGCTGCTTTCTCTCCCTAACCCTTTCTTTTTTCAGTTTTTTTTTCTTTAAAATAAACTGATTATTCATTTTACTGTTCACTTAGTGGTTCACATATTTCAGCTTCCATCAGGCTGGATGTTGAGTCACATTCACTGGAAGATACCTGCAACGTATTATTCATTTGGAAAATGAGATGGCAAAAGTCAAACACAAATATTATTTCAACATTAGACCATCAATATACTCACCAACTAAAGGTTACTACATATGGGCAATGTTTTTTTTGTCCAAACTTTCTTTATTGGTTTTTGTACGCAGCAAACAGAATCACAAGCGCTGAGAGCAACAATTACATCCAACAATAGTTCTGTTGTAACATTCCCCCAGATTCCCCTGGTCCCACCCATATCAATCCCACCCCCCTGAGTCATCACATTCATTCAATCCTTTCATACCATCACGAACCCTGAACAATCAGACATGCAGAGATAGAATATTAACCAAAGGGCAAAATTATAATACCTACAAGAAATTAAATAACTAAATAATAGTGAAATAAGAAAGAACGACAAAAATAAATGAATAAGTAACTAAATAAAAAATAAATAAATAAATACATTAAAAAAAACAAGAAATTGAATTAAAGCTGCAAGCAGCGATGAACCGTGGGTGGTTTCATCAGTGATTGGTGACAATGAAAGTTACGGAAGAGAAAAATGAGCGAGTGTTGAATTAAAGACAGAAGTTTAGCACATATAGTATTATTTTACCAGAAAACAGTCTAAGTTTAGACAAAAAAGTCTGGAGAAATCAGAGCCTGTAGCGCCGTGCAACGGCAACAGACTGCAAACAACAAGAAGTGATGCAATACGTGACGCAATACGTTACTCAATCGGGATCAGGATCTTCTGATCTGTTAACCCTTATCGCTACCTTCTTCTCTGATAACTGACCCTCCTCCTTTCAGATCCTTATGGAGTCATACAGAGGCATTACAGCAACACTTGAGGGTAGGTTAATCCTGATGCTTTGGGGTGTCCATTCCACCTTTGTCATACAATAAACAACAAATACATTTTTTACCACACTTAGTACACAAGAACGATGGGCCCTCGCACCCTTGTGCACATTCAGGCGTGCTGCAGTGGAAGCGCTTGTATGACTTGCATGTAGATGTCTGACAGAAAGTTATGGCAGAATATAGGAACTATCACATATTGCCCAATCATAAGAAGGGGCGGGGCTAATTTGCACCAATTATGTTCAAGGACTCAAAACCGAGTCCGATGACACCACCCACGACTCTTTATGTCAAACCGTTCAAAAGTTATGGCAGAAAGTAGGAACTATCAAATATGGACCAATCAGATGAAGGGGGGGTGCGCTTTTTGGCGTCTATCGTCGCCACAATAACGCTTTTGACTGAGAAAAGTAATGTGCATCGTCGCAGGATGGAGACGCACATTTTGATGTATAGAAATGCCATAAATTTCGCCAAAATGACACGATTAATTCAAAATGGCCGACTTCCTGTTCGGTTACGGCCAGGGCGCCAAGAGACTTTTCTTTAAGTTGCAACATGATACAGGTGTGTACCGATTTTCGCGCATGTACGTCAAACCGTATTGTGGGGCTTGAGGCACAAAGTTTTCTAGGGGGCGCTGTTGAGCCATTTTACCACGCCCATTAATGCAAACCATTAAATATCAAATATTTCGCCAGGCCTGGCTTGCGTGCAAAATTTTGTGACTTTTGGGGCACGTTTAGGAGGGCAAAAAGGCCCTCATTTCATCGGAAGAAGGAAAAAAAATAATTCCTACAGATACAATAGGGCCTTCGCACTGTCAGTGCTCGGGCCCTAATTACATTGAAGATAAAACAAAAAGATTAATAAGAGGGAAGTTCAGGTAGGTAAAATAAAGAAAAAAAAAATAAGGGTGTGGGGGGGGCACTCAGCTATTTTCTGCAACAATGGACAGTGAGTCAATGTATGCCAGAAAAGGCTGCCATGTCTTGTAAAAGGTGTCTAATGAACCTTTCAAGACAACCTGATCTTTTCTAGTGTAACACATTACAATACTTCCTGAATCCATTTATTATGTGTAGGTGGGGCAGAATGAGACCATTTCAGAAGAATGAGTCTTCTAGCAAGATGAATAGAAAATGCCATGATTTTCCGTGCAGACTTAGGGACATTGAGTGAGGATGAAATTGCAAAATAAACAGTAAGAGGCTCATGCACTATAGTTTGGCCCACTACCTCGTTAATTGTTTTGAAAATTGCAGTCCAAAAATCAGACAGTAGTGGACAGTCAAAAACATATGGCTGAAGTCAGCAGGTAACTGTTTACATCTGTTGCAAGTGTCTGTCCTATCAGGATAGATTTTGGCCAGTTTGGCATTAGTAAGATAAACTCTATGCAGAACTGTAAGAGGTTATGTTTCGCATAGATTGAAGATGAGTGAACACTATTTAGTATCTTCTCCCACTGTTCATCCGGCAGAGGAATTCCCAGCAGTCCTCAGAGAGATCAGACAGTTAGGAGACAGTTTGTGACTATAATTGTATATAGTTGCTATGAGTCCTTTCTGCTTAATCTTCAGAGTTAAGAATTGGTCTAAGAGTGGTTCCGGTGGCCTATTGGGAAAATGGGGGAAGCAAGATTTTACATAGTGTCTTATCTGAAAAAAGAGGAATAAGTGAGTATTTGGCAGATTTAATTTTGATAACAGGTCGGCAAATGAAGAGAAAGTGCCATCGATAAAGAGGTCATTAATAGTCCTCAGGCCTCTATCAGACCTGGGGCCTCATGTACAAAACGTGCGCCGCACAAAAAACGTGAACGTAGAAAGTTGCAGTCTTTCACACAACAGTGGAAGGCTCAAAAACAACATCCCTGTGTATAATAATGGCTGCACCCCTAACCCTCTCTGAAAACCTTGAGTGAAAAAGGTGGCCCATCCAAGGCTTCTTAATGCGGGAAAACTTTGCGAAAGTGTGTTTCTTGCAAAAATATAGCCTTAACAGTTTTATTCATCCCCTTTAACATTCCAGGAGATGAGATGAATGCTCCTATCGTTCACCGACATCTAGTCGTGCTTATGACTGCTGAGCCCTGGACACACACACACACAAACACACACATCCATACACATACAACAAACCAAATCCTTGTAGGAACATAAGCCCTGAGTATCTCTCTAGATACATTACCTATCCGACTTCTGGATTACCCCTTCCCTTTATCTTCCGTAATTCAGCATCAATTTCCATTGTTATACTGTTGACACCAAGCTCTACCTCACCACCAAACCCTCGTCCTCTCTCTCGCCCACCTCCCTTACTGACTGCATTTCTAAAATAAAAACCTGGTTCACCCAAAACTTCCTTAAATTAAACAGTAATAAAACGGAGGTTCTCCTCATTGGCACCAAATCCACTTTATCCAAAACCGACAGCTTTTATCACTATCGACAACTCCACTGTCACTCTTTTCAAATCCCTACTCAAAACTCATCTGTTCAAGACTGTCCACCTCATTTAATGTTAATTTCCCTGCCTCTTTCTGTTGTTTCTTTTTAGGGCTTGAGCACTGACAGTGCGAAGGCCCTATTGTATCTGTAGGAATTTTTTTTTTTCTCGTTTATATTTATTTTTCAGACGAAATGAGGGCCTTTTTGCCCCACTAAACGTGCCCCAAAAGTCACCAAAGTTTGCACGCAAGCCAGGCCTGGCGAAAAATTGGATATTTAATGGTTTGCATTAATGGGCGTGGCCTAATGGCTCAACAGCGCTCCCTAGAAAACTTTGTGCCTCAAGCTCCACAATACGGTTTGACGTACATGCACGAAAATCGGTACACACCTGTATCATGTCGCAAATTGAAGAAAAGTCTCTTGGCGCCATGGCCGAAACCGAACAGGAAGCCTGCCATTTTTAATGAATCGTGTAATTTTGCTGCAATTTATGCCATTTCTTCAGCCGTTTCTTCGCCCGAACCGTAATGTGCACCCAGGTGTGTTATATATCAAAATGTGCGTCTCGATCCTGCGACGATGGGCATTACTTTTCTTAGTCAAAAGCGTTACTGTGGCGACGCTAGATGACTTTCTGCCATAACTTTTGAATGGTTTGACATAAAGAGTCGTGGGTGGTGTCATCGGACTCGGTTTTGAGTCCTTGACCATAATTGGAACAAATTAGCCCCGCCCCTTCCTCTGATTGGTCGATATTTGATAGTTCCTTTTTTCTGCCATATTTTTTGAATGGTTTGACATAAAGAGTCATGGGTGGTGTCATCGGACTTAGTTTTGAGTCCTTAACCTTTATTGGTGAATTGGTGCATATCTTATTGAAAATATATTTTTTGATTGAAGCAATCTTTTTTTTGATTGAATAATTAAGACACAAATCTACCTCCATAAAATACTAGTATTTAGAGTGGTTCAAATGCACTTTTACTTCAGTTCTCAACCACTGTCAAAGTAAGTCAAGCCAAGTCAGGAAAGTCCAAGGCAGGCTTGAGGCCTGCTTATTGAGTTCTGGAACAAGGGTTCAAATCCTTCCTGCAAGTATTCAAGGTTCAGGGTTGGCTCGCCATCCGGTTCAAATAAATTCAAAACTTCCAATAAAGCCTGACCAATGCAGAATGAAGAACCTTACACCACAACAATAATCTTCAATGATTCAGCACTTCAGCTGTGGGAATTAGTCCAGGTGGTTTGCAGATTTCCTTCAAGGCTTGAGAGAAAATGTTTGATGGTGGCAGCAACAGTGCCTGAGCAAACGAGTATGTCTGAGCTGAGCAGGTGCTGCTGATTTATTGAGAGTGGAGGATGGGTGCAGTGTGGAGCCTGCATCCATTGGCCCAGGGTTCAAAGGGCGTTTCCAGTGGGAGTGTCTAGTCAAAGGGTAGTGGGCGTGTCCACAGGTAACAAGATTCACTCAACTCATTTCACCAGGGCTACACATACATATGGTGCTTTATATAACCTTTTTTTGTGGTGCAAATAAATAAATGAATAATCATAAAGAAAAGAAAAAACCTAGCTATGGTATACACAAACTTTTCTTCTATCTTAGTTTAAATATGTTTATTTCTGCTGCAAAGTTGTAGTTTTTTGTTTACTTCTTCTTATAAATTTTTTAGTTTTACCTGATGTTTTCAGTGTAAATTACTATGCAATGTTGTCAAGTTTGGCAGTGGTGAAAAAGGAACATATGTAGCACAAAGCAAAAAATGCTCCAGAGGCAAGGAAACCCAAAAACACAAGTTAGGGCAAGCAAAAAACAGAACTAATGAGTAAGAAAGACAGGGGTGTGGCAAACCATCAACTGACATGTGAAACAAGAAAAGGAAGTCGAACTAAACAAACAGCACAAAGGATAATGGTCTACTAAATAAAATGTTCTTCCTGGCTTTCTCTTTGCAGTCCTCTGATCCCCAGTAGTTAGGGCTCTGCCGAGCACGAACAGCTGGTAAATCCTCTGCAGAAGACCACGATTGGGTAACTAGGTTTTCCATTCCCTGTTCCGTTGTTTCACTGTGAGCTCTTGGTATCTGGTCCTCTTCCTCCTAAAACACCTCTTCCATCCAGTATTCCCAGCCAAAGACAGTTCTAATAGGACCACTTGTGTTGAGGATTTTGTGACGGAGAAAAAAAGTGGTGCAAAGAAAGATAAGTGAGCAATGAATTAGATCAATTAACCTCGTCATACCTATAATAAATTATTTTAAGGGCAATTTAACTGTAATTGTATTATTCAGTCCAGCCCTTTTTCTTTTCCTTTTTCTCCCGTGTTCTTTACATCACATTAGTAAACAGTGTTCACCATTCACATCAGTACTTGGTTTAGAAGATTTCCTGCATCATTGTGGTCATAGCAGGTACCTCACATTACAAAGAGGTGTGGAATTTCCTACACTTAAAAGACAACTCTGTTGTAATTACTGCTCTGAAATAATATTCTGTTTTAGTTAACTCTCTGCAATTAAAAAGCCTCACAATTCTATTTTGTTATGTTTAGCAACAAAATCCAATAAGCATTGTGTCAGACTTGGCTAGTTGGCTCTATTAGTGGAGCAGGAGGTGGACTTTACAGAACAACTAAATGAGAGACAGAAAATTGGACTCCAGTTATGCAACACACAGTAACCTTTGTCTGACTTTCATGTAATTATTTTCTTTTACAAACTACCACATCTGCTACCAAACTCAAAACACACACCTCTGTTACCTCTGCTTTATAAATCCCTCCCTCTTGTACAGATGCCAAATAACTTTTATCATGCCATGATAAACCTAATTTTTGCTTTCACTTTTTCCTCCCCCAGCTATGTCTTTTCACAGCTCTCCCTTCTGTCTTTTTTTCATTTCTTTCTTTTGCTCCAGGCTCTCTGCCTCCTGTACTTCCCTCCTTCCTTCCCCTTTCCTCCCCTGTCCATTTTTTACCTTCTAACCATCCTTCCTGTTTTTCCTCACTTAGCTTTCGCTTGTGTAATGGTGCTGCACGATTCATCTGCCAAGGAGGGCTTTCGTAGCAGTGGCATGTTCTCCATATCAAAAGGCAGTGATCAGACGATAAGAAAGCTTAGATCAAGCGAGGCGTCTTTCAGAGAACCAAAGGGGGAAAAAATGCATAAACTGTAATAACACGTGTGTAGAGAAGTACAAATGCCCATGTGGATAGGTTGTCACACTACAATGTTTCTGTCTTTCTGACTGCATAAGAGGATGTTTTTTTCCAGTATGGAACAAGAAATGTTTAGAATCTTGCTTTAAAAGAAATCAAAATCAATGTATACACTTTTAAAAGAAAAAAAAACGTGCATGCATCTTTCCTTGCACATAAACTGGGTTTAATAGTGGACAAACATGCAGGTTGTGCATGTAGTGAATAATGTTAAGTTTTTGCAGTTTCTGGTTAAAACAGGGGTGTCCAAAGTCGGTCCTCGAGGGCTGGGGTCCTGCGTTTTAAATGTGTCCCTTTTTTATCAAACCGTGATACAAGGAGCTTGGTCATCAAACGAAATATCCAGACTTTGATGACAAGGTGGTGACGACCGTTAATTTGAATCAGGTGTGTTGATGCAGGGAAACAACTAAAATATGCAGGACACCGGCCCTTGAGGACCGACTTTAGACACCCCTGGGTTAAAATGAATATAATGACCATAATACAGACCTTTGAGAAAATTTGATTATCCATCAATCATTGGGGTTCATGTATAACAATATAATAATAATTAAAGCTGCAAGCAGCAATGAACGGGCCCTCGCACCCTTGTGCACGTTGAGGCATGCTGCAGTGGAAGCGCTTGTATGACTTGCATGTAGATGTCTTCAGGCCTGGACATTTAGCGGATGACACCACCCACAACTCTCTATATCAAACCATTCAAAAGTTTTAGCAGAAAGTAGGAACTATCAGATATCGATCAATCAGAAGAAGGGGTGGGGCTAATTCATGCCAATAAAGGTCAAGTACTCAAAACCGAGTCAGATGACACCACCCACGACTCTCTATTTCAAACCATTCAAAAGTTATGGCAGAAAATAGGGACTATCAAATATCGACCAATCAGAAGAAGGGGTGTGGCTAATTTGCACCAATTATGTTCAAGGACTCAAAATCGAGTCCGATTACACCACCCACGAATCTTTATGTCAAACTATTCAAAAGTTATGGCAGAAAGTAGGAACTATCAAATATGGACCAATCAGATGAAGGGGGACACGCTTTTTGGCATCTGCCGTCGCCACGGTAACGCTTTTGACTGAGAAAAGTAATGCACATCGTTGCAGGATCAAGACGCACATTTTGATGTATAACACACCTGGGTGCACGTTACGGTTCGGGCGAAGAAGCGGCCGAAGAAATGGCATAAATTGCGGCAAAATTACATGATTAATTCAAAATGGCTGACTTCCTGCTCGGTTTCGGCCATGGCGCCAAGAGACTTTTAAGTTGTGACATGATACAGGTGTGTACTGATTTTCGTGCATGTACGTCAAACCGTATTGTGGGGCTTGAGGCACGAAGTTTTCTAGGGGGCGCTGTTGAGCCATTAGGCCACGCCCATTAATGCAAACCGTTAAATATCACATTTTTTCGTCAGGCCTGGCTTGCGTGCAAAATTTGGTGACTTTTGGGGCACGTTTAGGGGGGCAAAAAGGCCCTCATTTCATCGGAAGCAAAAAAAAAACGAGGAAAAAAAACAATTCCTACAGATACAATAGGGCCTTCGTCAGTGCTCGGGCCTTAATAATAGCCACCAAATTCACAATATGCCATAAATCAATACCGGCATCAGTGGAAGGGAACCACTAAAATGTTATTTCAGATGTGTTTTGGTGTGTTAACATTTTCTTTTCCTCTTTCTGTAGTTGCAGTCAGCCACGTTGCTAGAGTTCCTATAAGGTGAGATATCTTAATGAGTGAGGGACTGTCTGCAGTAAAATTTAACACACTCGATAATGATATTGAGTCGACACGCACGCTACTGTGATGTCTCTGTCAATCCCCTGACGTTTTCTTTTAATCAATGGTTCTTTCAGGGTCTTGTTAAATGCTGGGATTAAATGGAAGGAAGTGCTTGCTTTAGCTCAGCCGGCACACAAAAATGGTTTATTTCTAAGTGTAAACCAGCCTTTCAACACTTTCATTTTGACAACATTTCATGCAGAAGTTCGTTCTCCCTCTTTGAATCCAAGTTTCTGTATAAAAACCAGAATGAAAATGATCTGATCTTAGTGTCTCAGTGTGAAAATAAAACCTCAAATGAATGACATCTAACTGTTTTTTTCACTGTGCCAGTAATTACTTTACAAAAACTAAGTTAAAAGGAAAAACAAATCTTGTTTGCCAAGTTACTAATTCCTGTCTTGCATATGATTTAAGAAGGTAAGTTGTAGTCAGGTGGAGCTAATCATCAGACCTTGATGAAGTGATCATTGGCAGGTGTGCAGACATCTATGAAAGCAGATGTTTTGGCAGTGCACTGGTCGGAAGTGTTTCAGTTTGTGTTTACACTATGCCCAGAGAGAAAAATGTAGGAAATGGCCTTGAAGAAGCAGTTGTTGTCCATCATTCTGGTGGGAGTTATGAAACCATTTCCAGTCAATATAGAGTATAATGTTCCACAGTGAGACTTTCTCCGGTAGTGCCCTGGGATAGGCTCCAGCAGACCCCTGTGACCCTGCATTGGATTAAGCAAATAGAAAATGGATGGATGGATGTTCTACAGTGAGAAATGTTTTTCACAAGCAAAAAATAATTCGACACTTGCCGGTCTTCCCAGGACTGTACAACTCAGCAAATTAACCCCAAGGTCAGACCGTGCAATGCTTTGAGAAAAGCAGAAAAGGCCAAGAGTTGTATCTTAGATGCTGGAAGTCTCACTAAGTTTGTTAAATGTTAAAGTCCATGATAGCACAAGTAAAAAAAACTGAACAAGTGGAGTATGTTTTGAAGGGTTGGCAGAAGAAAGTTTTCTGTCTAAAAAAAACAGAGCTTTGCAAAACTGCATCTGAAATAACTTCTAGAACAATTTCCAACTTCTAGAACAATGTCCTATTGATAGATGAAACCTTTGCAGAGTTTTATTTCTTTTGATTCGTTTTTGCCTTAATGCTCAGCACCACTTGGAGAAAAGCAGGCAGCCCTTCAACAGAAACATCACTTTCACGCTGTCAAGCACTGGAGTGGAGGGATAATGACCTTGAGTTGTTTTGGTGCCATATCACCTGCGCAACTTGTAGTCATGGCAACCATGATGCCAAGTTGACCACAAACTTGATCATGAGTAAAGTCTGAGGTTACTGGTCAGAAAGTATGGACTTTACTTGGCAGAACAAGCACGGATTTCATTAGCGAGTGATCAGTCAGTTTAGACTCAGCATCTGCGTGAGTTTCTGGTTTGGTTTTAGGCACTTGATTGCCTTTGTTAGTCTGATTCTCTGCCGTTTGCGGCTTTCTCTGCCTAACAGTTGAGATCGTTAGCGCGGGCCACACCCACTATTTTGTAACTGCTTGGGGGAAGCAGAACGAGGCGGTTTCAGCCAGTTCCAATTAGCCTAAGGATTGCAGCTGAGTCGACTTCTGGTATTTCACCACACTTGGGGCGCTGATTCGTCAGTGTTGTTACTGCCCACAAACACCTCGCTCTGATGGACGAGGAGGTGGCACAGGCATTCTAATGTCCAAAAAGTGGATTTTCACATCCATCTGTCCCATTGCTAACTGCTCATCACTTCAATATCATGCAGTGAAAATCTCTAAGCCCTTCATTGCTTACATTCTGGTCATATACCGCCCTCCAGGAGGACACATAGATGAGTTCATCTCTGAACTGGAGATGATTCTCTCTGACATTCCTGATGATAGAGGGAGGCAAATGAGTTTCTGGCTCTTATCCACTCTTTCAATCTTACACTGGTCCAGACTCCTCCAACACACAAAGCTGGTAACATCCTTGACCTGGTGCTGACCAGAAACTGCACTACAGCTGACATGTGTGTCACTCAACTGCAGCTCTAAGACCACTTCCTGGTAAAACTTTCCATCTCCCTTCCTTATGTCACTCACCTGACTCCAAAGATGGTTTCCTACCGCAGAAACTTACGTTCTCTCAGCCCTACACAGCTGTCTAATGAGGTCTGCTCTAACCTCCCTTCCCTCTCAGACTTTTCCACATTATCTGTTGTTGGGCCACAGTCCGATGTGAACTATGTACCTATATGATTATATGAAGAGTGGAGGCCTTAAGGGAACTTTAAGGCCCAGCTCTGAGGCCTAACTCTGAGAACAGCCTTGATTTTACTTACACCTGGCCGCATGGTTGAAACAAAGGAACCAGGATTTGCATTATGTGGCCCTTCAGTGATAAGGAAGAGCCCCCTCATTGGACATAGAGCCCAAGCCACAGTGGGCTCCGCATTGCCTTCCTGGGCCCAGCTATAAAGAGGAAAGCCCGCCTCTCTTTCTCTCTCTTCTCCTCTGCTCTCTTTTCCCTCTCTATTTCTCTCCTTCCTGCAGGTCTCTGCTGCCTCGGACCTGTCCACGGTCCCATGGAGTTCCCTGTGAGCACAACTCCTAGCATGAAGAGCTACTAGCTATGAGCTGGCCTCCTCCTCGATCGTTGACCGAAGAAGCGTCCGTCTGGAGTGCTGCAGCGAGTGACCCATGAAGTTCCGAGCCCCAGAGGAGCCGAACAAGGGACCCTGCATGCCTCGACGTGAACGCCTTTGGACCGACCTGGAGCTGAAGGAAACCAGCTGCTGTCCCCAAGCTGCATCCCCTCATCCACATGGAGACAAGGACAAGGAGGAAGAGAGAGCTGCTCCTTATCAGGATCCCCTGCGAAACGTAACCACCCTTTGTTCCCTCTCCCTCTTGCTGAGTGCAGACGCTTCGCTCTCCGCTCCCCCCACAATCTTTCTTAATCAATGATTTTATTAACAAGCACAACCTTGATTTTATGTTTTTAACTGAAACTCGGTTAAGTCAGGATAATAGTGCAGCAGTTCTTATTGAGTTAACACCCCAGAATTTTAGTTTCTTTAGTGATGCAAGAATACATAGGATGAGGCAGAGTTGCCACTCTGTTCAAGGACAGCTTCGAATGCAAGAAAGTGTCTTATGGTCAATTTGATTCCTTTGAATATGTTGCCGTTCAGTTAATATCCCCCTGTCGAGCAATCTTAGTGACCATCTACAGACCCCCCAAATATGATGCAAGGTTTTTTGATGAGTTTGCCAAACTACTGTCAATTATGTGCATGGATTTTGATTGTGTTGTTTTAGTGGGTGATTTTAACATTCATGTTGATAATCCCAAAGATGGGTGTGCTAAGGAACTTTTAAATATTCTGGATAATTTTGGGCTTTCCCAGCATGTCACAGATTCATTCTTCTAGGAATCTTGGGCCCGGTTTCACAGACAAGGCTTATATCAAGCCAGGAGTAGGCCTAAGTCAGACTAGTAAAGCTAGGTCATTTAAGTGGCTTGCATGAGCGTGGCTTATATTTGTCTTAGTTAGTCCCAGACTGTGGAGTCCTGGAGTAAGCTTAAATGAGAACATCTCATTAGCTTAAGTGGGAGCACAGTCTGTTAGCTTAATGGTGTTCATAAAAACCTGGAACGGAATTGAGGACAGTTTTGCTGGAGGGAATTTTGACACCAAACATGGTTGAAGCTAAAAGAACACGCTCAAAGAACTATACTGAGTATGAAAAAAACTCTACTTAAACAAATTTTGGGAAATCATGAAAGTAAAGGGCATAGTGCTGCTGTTGAACATAAGAAGAACAATGCTTGGGCTGCCATTTGCAGTGAATTCAATGCAAATGAAAATGTAACCACACTTTTGTATCCAAAAGTTTTCTTTTCCCAGAGGAAATTATTCTAACCCTGGTGGAAGAGCCAGTGACCAGTGATTGTGCACCCTCCACATCTGGCATGGCATCCCAGAGAAAAGATGCTGCCAAAACCTTCCAGCAGAGACCAAAAAGGATGTCAACGCATGAAAAGTTAGCCTTAGAAGTTCATGAGCAGAAAATGAAATATCTGAAAGAAGAGCATGACATGAAAATGAGAATTCTACAGGTCGAATTGGATATGAAATTAGAAGAGAGAGTTGTTCAAAGAAAGATGCATGAGATAGCTATGTAATGTAATGAAATATGTTATGAAAATAAATGTTTTCTCACTTGACAAGAGTGTGAGTATTGTAGTCACCACAACCTAAATTTTAGGACAGCCTTGGTTGAGTTTCTCATTTAATTTTTCAGCACTATTGCACTGCAATATTGCACTGCAATGTGAAAGCAGCTCTGAGTGCAAGTCCTCGTTGGACTGGCATGGGCACATCTGAATCATTCTGGTCTTCCATTGGAGGGTCAGGACAATTATACTGCTTTAGGTAGTTGTGCAGCTTCAGGTAGTTGTGCAGAACAGTTGTAGCAATGATCACCTTGCAGCATCTTCTTGGCTCAAACGAAATGTATTGCATAAACACTGGAATTGATTTTTCCACACTCCAAACATACGCTTGACCATCCCTCTAGCGCAAATATGAGCTCTGTTATATCTTTGCTGCTTAGTTGTTGTGGGATGTGGCCAAGGTGTGAATAAATAGGAACTCTGCGCATATGCACTGTCACCAATTAGTATTCCGCTATGTTGCCCTCTCTCAAACTGAGCACACAATGAAGAGTTGTGAAAAATCCTTGAGTCATGTGTTGCTCCCTTCAAACGGGCAACAATGTTTGAAAACTCTAAATTTGGGGTGCATACAGCCTGAACATTGATGGAAAACCATGGTTTGGTTCTTACGGTTCCTGTACTCCTCAGCATCAGGAGTTGATGGACACTTGATTTCAACATGACATCCATCAATACAGCCAATCACTCCTGGGAAGTTCCCATATTCGTAGAATCGCGATTTATAGTTGTCTTGCTCAGCAGCATCAGGGAACTTAATGTACAGATTTCTCAGTTCACAAATGGCACTGCAGACATTGTGAACTATTCTACACACTGTTGCTTCGCTGACACCACACAAATCACCAGTTTCACGATGAAAGGTTCCAGATGCCAAGAATCTCAAAGTGATCAGAACTTGGAGAGAACTGGGTACAGGCCTTCCTCTTTGAGACATGGAGGAAAGTCTAGGCTCAAGCAAAGTAATTATCTCCAGTACATCTTCTTTGTACATATGAAAGCGGTTTCGGAAAGTTATTTCATCAAACTGATTCAATTGATTACTCCTATCCACAAGTATTTGTCTGGCTGGCCTCTGTAGCGAATATTGGTCTTCATTTAGATATTCCAAATACTCCATGCTCCCAAAACATCTGTGCTCCCTTTCACAAACAGTACTAAGCCGAAGTTAAACCTGCCTCTTTGCAGGATTAATATAAACTTCAACTTAGTCCTAGAGTAGCTCTAATCCACCCTCTTGCAATTGGCTTTGTTTAATCCAGAACAGATTAAATCTATGACTATTTTAAGATATGTCTGTGCAAGTGACTTAAAGTTAAGCCAGCTCAAACAGCATTTTAGTCTGAGACTAGGCTTAAGCCTTGTCTGTGAAACCGGGCCTTGGTGTCATGTTAGACAGCCAGCTGACCTTTTAAGGAGCATGTTGCCTCTGTTTCCCGGTCTTGCTGATCCGCTCTTTACAAGATCAGGAAAATCAGACCCTATCTGACAGAACATACGACACAGGTTTTGGTTCAGGCTCTGGTCTTGTCATGCATTGACTACTGTAAATCCTTGTTGGTCGGCTTTCTTGCGTGCTCAATTAAACCTCAGCAGATGATCCAGAATGCAGAAGCACGTCTGGTCTCATGTCACTCCGTGCTAATCACCCTGAACTGGGTCCCAGTTGCAGCGCACATCAAGTTCAAAGCTCTGCTTTTGGCTTACCAAACAATTAGCCAAACGGCTCCTGCCTACCTTCACTTTGACTTCATCCAGACTGACATTTGAAACTGGAGCTCCTGCTGCAGAGCTGTTTGGAGTTCTGCAGCTTCTCTGAAGAAGCCATGGGAGGCAGCTGTGAAAAAGCCCAGGGGGAAATGGTTTGGCATTACGTTAAGGATCTCACTGGATTAGAAATACAATACAACTCATTTTAAATCCTTCACATCTCTTTGAGGTTCGATTGATATATTTGTTCTAAATTAATGAAATATCATCTAGGTTAGCATCATACAGTATGTTAGTGTCACAGGGGTGGTTCTTAACGTTCGAGGGTGAGCAGCGCTTAGTAACCCACAACAAAAAGCAGGAGTGCAGCAACAGACATTTATTGTGCAAAAGACTGTTGTAAAATCGGGGGTGGGGAAAATGTCACTAAAAATAGAACTGTTTCTAAAATGGCCAATCCATAAAAGGTTAAAAAAGGTTAAAGATGAACAGTCTCAGTCTTTCTGGGCTCACTGTCCTCCAGTGCCCTCTCAGTGCCCCCTCCCTGTTGGCCCACGCCAACAGGGATCCCCGGTCCGAGTCCGCCGGGGGCTCCCCAACCACCTGGGCCCCCATGGGCCTCTGTACGTCAGTCCATCCACTCTTGTTCATCAACTCTCGTCCCACATGGGCCTCTGTCCGTCCGTTCAATCTCCTCAGCTCTGCCCATTCTCCGTCCAGCCACCACAGTCCATCCACTCTTGTTCATCAACTCTCGTTCCTCAACTCTGCAGCTCCCTTGAATATCAAGGGGGGAAGGGAACCCTCCCCTGGTCCACCATTGGTCTGGGGGGGCCAGCCTGCAGTGGTTTATTGGCCACTGCAGCTGTCTGGATTCAGTTGCTGCTTGATTGTGTTCAGCTGTGTCTAATCAACTCAAACAAAAAGGTAATTGCATGTCAACTCAAAACACAGAAAAGGTTACACTTCAAACAGTAACTAACAAAACAAAAACATGCAAATAAAATGGTTAACACAACAATTCCAAAACAATAAACAAACAATTAGACACAGCCTTGCACTCAGCATGACACCCCCCCACAGTTTACCGTTGGCAGTCCCTGTCAACAATCCCCATGTCCACCAACAGCAGCCTCCAGCGGTTCCTTATCCCAGCAGCTGCAGCCAGCTCTCCGCAGCGTCCAGCAGCCCCACCAGTAGCCTCTGGTGGTCTCGTGCCACAGCCAGCTCTCAGCAGCATCCAAAAGCCCCACCAGTAGCCTCGTGCTGCAGCTAGCTCTCAGCGGCATCCATCAGCCCCACCAGTAGCCTCCGGTGGTCTCGTGCTGCAGCCAGCTCTCAGCAGCATCCATCAGCCCCACCAGTAGCCTCCGATGGTCTCGTGCTGCAGCCAGCTCTCAGCAGCATCCATCAGCCCCACCAGTAGCCTCCGGTGGTCTCTCTTGCTGCATATGGGCAAAGGTCGCATCACTGTTACGACGGGCAAAACATCCTCAGGGCTTGGGGCAGAGGGCCTTCTTTAAGGCCCAACAAAAAACGGGCACCAGGATAAATTATCATTTTAAAACTTTGTGGGTACCCAGCACTGCTCACGAACTCGAATCCTGCCAACAATGCCAAATGTCACAGGGGTGGTTCTTAACGTTCGAGGGTGAGCAGCGCTTAGTAACCCACAACAAAAAGCAGGAGTGCAGCAACAGACATTTATTGTGCAAAAGACTGTTGTAAAATCGGGGGTGGGGAAAATGTCACTAAAAATAGAACTGTTTCTAAAATGGCCAATCCATAAAAGGTTAAAAAAGGTTAAAGATGAACAGTCTCAGTCTTTCTGGGCTCACTGTCCTCCAGTGCCCTCTCAGTGCCCCCTCCCTGTTGGCCCACGCCAACAGGGATCCCCGGTCCGAGTCCGCCGGGGGCTCCCCAACCACCTGGGCCCCCATGGGCCTCTGTACGTCAGTCCATCCACTCTTGTTCATCAACTCTCGTCCCACATGGGCCTCTGTCCGTCCGTTCAATCTCCTCAGCTCTGCCCATTCTCTGTCCAGCCACCACAGTCCATCCACTCTTGTTCATCAACTCTCGTTCCTCAACTCTGCAGCTCCCTTGAATATCAAGGGGGGAAGGGAACCCTCCCCTGGTCCACCATTGGTCTGGGGGGGCCAGCCTGCAGTGGTTTATTGGCCACTGCAGCTGTCTGGATTCAGTTGCTGCTTGATTGTGTTCAGCTGTGTCTAATCAACTCAAACAAAAAGGTAATTGCATGTCAACTCAAAACACAGAAAAGGTTACACTTCAAACAGTAACTAACAAAACAAAAACATGCAAATAAAATGGTTAACACAACAATTCCAAAACAATAAACAAACAATTAGACACAGCCTTGCACTCAGCATGACATTAGCATGAGCTAAACCAAGCTAAAATATCCAACTTGCAGTAAGTGTACCGAGGTGGACACTTTCAAGCCGGCTTCCAGGCCTGCCATGTGTAGCGTGCTGCCCTGCAGTATGAGAAAAACAGGGCTTCCAAAGAACTCTTCAGAAAATCTACAGCCGACATCTTGGGGGTTTGCTCACTTACTCTACTACCGTCAATTTTTCGAGTCATTGCGTATAGTCCCGCCAAAAACGCCACAGCATATTTCAGAAGCATTCTAGAAGACAGAAGGTTTTGAGGCACTGAGAACAGAAAAAAATGGTGGTGCACTTAAGAGAAAAGTCAAAAAGTGCTCTTTTCTATTTGTTTTTTCCTCATGAATTTTTTTCCCTGATCTCATAATTTTCAAGTTTCCTTTTTGCATGCAAACAATTATACATTCAGACCAAATACTGACGTCTGCAGATAAGAAAAGCTACAAAGTTTTGGAACGCTTTCATGTTCCTCTTTCATCACATCTTTGTTTCTTTTAACTTGCTGGCTCTTGTTTTTCTTTCAATTTTCTGCTCAGCTCCCTTTCAACACCAAGCCTGCAAAGACCTTGAGAAGGACGAGCTCACACACTGTGAACGTTGAATTATTCTCTGCTACCGCAGTAACAAGCATGGCATCCATATTTTTTCAAGTAAAAAAAGTAATGAGTGAAAGGCTCACGGAAGGTTTAAAACGACCCATAAAAAACATCCTTTTGCACGAGATTCTTTTGTCGAGTGTTTGAGTCAATACATATAAACAGAAAACGACACACACACGCATACAGTAAATTCTCTGTGGAAAAGCAGAAGAGTCTTCACTAAATAAACCACTAACACTAAGACCTTTTCTGTGTAAGAGCTGCAATAATCAGTGCTATTACTACATCTCACGAGGGATAAGAGTGGAAGGGAGAGTGGAGTGGAATGGAAGTGGTTTGAGAGCAAGGTAGTAAGACGAAGAGCATTGATCAAAGCAAATTTTAGCTGACTCAGCTATTAATTGCGCTGTAATAATTATTTACACGTATAATGGTCAAAACTTCTCAAAACACCCAAATCTGAAATAATTAAGGACATGCAATGCGTACTTCCTAAAACAGTTTACTCAGCAGTGAAGTAGTTTTCATTGTTTTCTAAAAACTAATAAAACATCAATGAGCTGCAGGGTTGCACTGCTCCTTCTTTACAATGAGCGTGGGTTATTTTGAGCCAATCCCATACACACATACACCATTCACTGCTGTAAATGTTCACCAGTGGACCAAATGGGCTTTAGTCAGCAAACAGAAATAGCTTTCAACAAATTGCTTCGGCGTGAATAACATTTGTTACAGAACCCAGTGGGTGTAGGGAAATTAAATTGTGTTTCATGAATCACTGCTGCGTCCACTGAGAAAGAGAGGGAAATTGTTGATGAAAACATAATCTGTCCAGCCATTCTCCAACCCCACTTTTTGTCATTTTAGGGTCACTGTGGGGTCAGATGGAGCCAAAATGCATGTTGCTCTGTCCCCAACCTCTCCCAGGCCAGTCAGAGGATTGGTCCTGCTTGGTAAGACCAGTCACAGCCCTACCCTAAAACGTTAACGTTCCTCATCCTCCAAAGCTTTATTAATACATATATACATACACACATATATAGTGGGTCTTATGATTGGGCAAAAACAGCAGGTCTGTTTTTACTGTTTTCACCATTTATTTCACAAGAATCACATGGGCTATACTATGTACCCCATAGTTCAGTAATAGTAGTTAGCAGCATTATCCTAAATACATCCATCTTTTTCTTTTTGACTTTATCTCTCACACATTCTTCTTTACTAAATTGCACTCAAAATTTTTGTATTCATTAATTCAAAGCTCTGTTAAGGTTTCACAGCAGAATTTCAACATTCTAAGAGAGTTCTGAGAAATGAGAAACTGTTTTCATATGGAAAAATTCAACCAACCTTGCATTTGCACACATTTTGAAAAGAATTCTTCTCCTGAGAGGAATAGTATATTAACTTTTTTTTTTTTTTTAACTTTCCTAAAGCCTGGTCTGGTACGGAAGCGTAGAACTGCCATCATCTTCAAAGGAAAATTAGAGCCATATCACATTATATCTGAAATGTTTATTTTTTATCCATGTTTTTTTTTTTTACATTTGTACAATATCTTATGTAGTTATTACAATATCTTTCATGTTTGAATAATATTACGTTATTACAACATATTTATCACGTTATGACAAAAAATTACATTCTATATCTATATTGTAATAACGTGATCATATTGTACAAACAAAAGGTTTTTTGTTGACTTGATAAACATGTATATTGTAATAAACTTATATATTGTTCAAAACATAACACAATATTGTAATTAGGATATAACATTGTCCAAACTTTTTCACGTTATATATCGTGATAATGATTGAATTTTCTTTCAATGAGGTGGCAGCTCTAAGCTTCTGTTGGTCTTAACTTTGAGAACTTATTATTTATTTAAACAAAGTATATCAGTGATTATGACACCACTAGCCTACATGTAGTTAAAAGTAGATCATTTGATTGTATAAAAATATGATTTCTGTCACGGTTTGTTACTTTCTGTTTTATTTTGAAGCCCATGTCTTTGTGTTTGAGTTTTTGTTTGACGTTCCTGTTTCCAATCTGCCCTGATCGTCTGCACCTGTGTCTCGTTAACCCTTGTGTATATCTGGTCTTGTCTTTCCCTTGCTCCCTGCTGGTCCGTACTGTTTGTTCCTCTGGGTTTTCTGCCCAGATTTTTTGTAGTTTTTGATTCTTGTTTTAAGCTCTGTTTTTTGCATCCTGTTTTTGGTTTTGTTTTCACTAATAAATCACTGGTTTTGGGAACTCCTGCTCTCCTGCATCTGGGTCCTACTCCAACTGCACTGTAACAATTTCTATGATTTAGGGGTTGATTTCATGCATGTTTATGTACTAACAGAAGTCCAGCATCTGCACACATATTTCACTTAAAAATGCAGCTGCACTAATTTTGCTCTCATTTTTCAATAATTATATTACGTTGTATTATGTTACAGCATTTAGAGTCCCACTAGAAGGTTTTTGTCTGGGGAATAATTTGTCTTTCGTCTCCAGGTTTTTCCTGTATTTAAGTACTGCTAAAGAGAGCAGTTTTAATACCAGCTACACTGATCAACTGATGCATAAATCAAATAAATACAAAAGCAGAAATCATGGGAATAGATTTTGAGTAAAAAAAAAAAAGATCTTGTGGATTTCTCTCCAGGCAAATTTCAGTGTTTCAGAAGTAAGTATTTTTTTAGGCGAGTATTATACTTGGCACATCCATAAATTCAGAAATGTTGACCAAGGTCATAGCAGAGAGTTCCTCATCGAAAGTGGACATGTGATACTTTGCGGTTGACCATGTAACCTCTACACTTCTCTGCCCGCAACTCTGAGCAGTCAAACATAATTTGAGGATGCACTGCCAGAATGTGGTGATAATAGCGCTCCTGCTCAGCCAG
Source organism: Cololabis saira (assembly GCF_033807715.1). Lineage (NCBI taxonomy): Eukaryota > Metazoa > Chordata > Actinopteri > Beloniformes > Belonidae > Cololabis > Cololabis saira. The sequence goes on along the minus strand of NC_084607.1, from coordinate 23,412,014 downwards.
CCTATCTTCAAAACATTCCGCAATTTCCGACCACCGCGTCAAGTCACTTGTGGTCAACTGGTGCTCTGAGCAGCACTCGCGGGCAAAGCAAGAATGCAGGTCGCGTTCAGTGTTTGTTGGAGAACGTGCATGGCGACGCATGAAACGAACGCAGGATACGCGTGTCGGCCATGAAGCGCTTGTGTACGCGTTCTGAACAGCAAGTATATTTGTCCTCTTACTCACTGAGCCTCACCTCCAACGCTGTGAATAAACTACACTTTACACACTTACCTTCTTCACTAAAGGAGGCAAAGGAATAACTAAACATTTCACACACTGAGCAGTAAATGGCAAAAATGGTGAGAAAGGAGGAGGCCATGCTAAGAGGCTAATAGACTGAAAATGTACTGGTGTTTGGTGACGATGAAAATTACAGAAGGGAAAATGCACAAGTGAACAAAGGTGCAAGTGCTCAACTGATTGATTACCACATACAGTATTATTTTACCAAAAAATTAATCCAAGTTTAGATTAAAAAGATTTGAAGATTAGGAGCCCACGTCACCGTGTAAACGGCTACGGCTACAGATGAACAACACACAGGAAGTGAAGCAAAATGTTACCACCAACATAGGTCAGTCACAGCTGGCATACTGACTCTTTTGTCTCTATTTTTATATTTAATTGCCCCTTTCTTTTGACTCTGGATGTATTTTCCGATGGTGTTGATACTGTTTTTGCTCAGATCTTGTGGCAAGTTACAACCTGACTGGCGTCACAACTTATATGATCCATCAGCAACTTGGCAACCCAACTGGTCTCTGGACAACTTTTGTTAACAAGACACATGCAGGAATGCACAAGTTGTTTATTTAAAAGTGGGATGTGGGAAAAAAAACAGCTTGTCCAATGATTTGGTCAAAACAAGAAAAGAAGAGACAAAAGGACACGGGTAAAATAATAATTAGGACACATGGGGAGCATAGGGAGCAGATTGGGGTTGAGTTAAAAATGTTTTTTAATATTAAAGTAGATATTCACTGGAATTTCCCATTTCTTACTCTCATTGACTATCGCTCCACTTATATCCTTGTTTGCTAAAATATTTGGAATGCTATCTGTCAGCAGTTGACTGGCTCATTGTAGACTGTCCCCAATCATCAGCATAGTATTTTCAGTTGCTCTTTCATCAAAATACTTAACCTGTGTTGTTTTTATGTATTTGATTCATTTGGTTGATTTGTTAGTTTTTTATGTTTTAAAGTGTAAATCTTATTCTTCTTCATTTTAAAATAAACTTCACGAAAAAATACAAAAATAATGTATTTATTGTAACTCGCTGCATCATGGTCAACCTTTGGACTTAAGTCATGTTCTTTGAGTACTACATGAAGTTTGTGGAAGACAATCAACATGATTCTAAAAATAGAGCTTTACTCAGTGGCATAGCAGTGCAGGAGATGCACATCTAAGCAGGATATTATGACCCTCCCGTGACACACTAGAATCTGTGTGCATCTATTTAAGTGTGTATCTGTGTTCATGTCTATGTGCAATTGCACACAGCGTGGTGTGTATGCTCTGAGATCTGTCACATCACCTCCATACCATATGAGGTAGCCCATCATGACTCTGCCAGTTCCCCACAGCTTAATGTGTCATTGGCCATTACATCACACACACACACACACACACACACACACACACACACACACACACACACACACACACACACACACACACACACACACACACACACACACACACACACACACACAAGGGTGTATTGCATAAACAGGCAAGAACACGACTATAAACATGCAACTTCATAAAACAGACATCACAGACAAGCAAGTTAATGCTGGATGACTCAGTTGTTTTGGAATTTCAGAGTGAGTAGATAAAAAACTTTAAATGCTAAGGGTCAGAATTCCACATTCGTACTCTGACATAGTGCCACTCATACTGCACTTTTAAGATGGATGAGTCATTTCACCACCTTTTTCAGTGGTGCATGAACACACAATGGAGATTCATGCAATCTTTACATATAGAACATCACACAAAACATGTTGTACTGGACAGACCCAAAGAAGTACTCTTCCCTGGGATGATAATAAAACACATAAATATGTGAGAGGTTTCTGTCGGGAGCAGTTTGGCCTCCCTTCTGCATTAAGATTTAAATATTTCACGAACATTTTTCATGCTGTAACTGCTGCTTTACACCATCATAGACACTTGGTTAATGTATACCATATATAACTGACTTAAGCAGCAGTTTTTACAGAGTATTCACCTCAAAGAGGTTTCTAGTCATTTATTCAAAAATAATTTCTAATATTGATCAGTCTGGTGCTGTGATGGCCGTTAAAAAGATCAGACATTAGTTATATTAAACACGGTTGTTGATTGCTGAAATAACAGCAAGCGAGCCACCAAGATGGCATGAAATGGAGTGCTTTCTCTTTTTTTCCCCACAATTAAGCATTTGCACAGAGTACAGATGTTACTTTTTTCCAATTTAGGTTTGCAAGTTTGATTCATTTTAGTTTAAGTTTGGTTTTAAAGACACACACACATACACCCACACATGCACACACAAAAATGTGCACCAAGACATTAGTGTACTTTAGCAAATTAGCTTATTTTGGCTTTTTACTTAAGGGAGTTGTTTCATGGAATCATTGTGTTCTTCAAACCAATTTGACATAGGGTCAGCATCCTGCTTAAAGATACCTCAGGTTGAGATGGAGCTGGGAATTAATCAGACAAATGTTTGGCTGGAGGTCAACATAAAATACAACTGTACCTTCTTAGTTTTGCACACACTGAATGGGCAGGACTTTATCTAGCTAGTGCTTGGGAAAAACGTTTATCCAACATGAGCAACATAATATTTATTGTTTTATAATATTGTCAATCTGAATAACTATGTTTTTATGTTCATTATGTTTTAACATTGAATGGAGTCGATACAGTAATTACTATTCTTCTGTAATACATGTAAATGTGCAAATTTGCAATTCTCCCTTCATCAGATTCAGTGTTGATTTGGAAAATGAATGCTGGAATTACTCTCATATTCAAATTTTTCATTGTTTAGTCTATGAGGTATTGCATTACATGAGTTGAAGGTGTGACAGTACGCTCCAGCTTTAGGCTAATTTTGCAAATAGGAAAAGGAATTAATTTACAGAATTAAAAACTGCACATATGATGAGAAAAATTGCTGCAGAATTAATTTAATACATTTGATGAGACATTCCGTTCAAACACAATTTTGATGATAACTATGATCACTATCATATTGGTGGCCAAAACAGAGTTTAATTTGGCTGAAGAGTTTACGATCCAGTGGCCTCTCGATGTCCCTATAGAGTGTTTGTAGGCCGAGGGTGATCACCGGATAAGGAGCAGGTGTGGAGTCGCAGCCCTGACTTCTGCCTGCTTACACCAGCCAAAGTGGTCGTGACACATCCTTTTTTAAATGTGCCCCTCATTGTGTACTCTTGAGTGTTTTTCCTACCACTTATTTACTCAAAAACGTGTCCAACCAAACACACAGACAAAAACTTTCAGTACAAACAACAATACAAAACCAATTAAAGCTGCAAGCAGTGATGAACGGGCCCTCGTGCGTGCAATTTTCACCAATAAAAGGTTAAGGACTCAAAACTAAGTCCGATGACACCACCCACGACTCTCTATGTCAAACCATTCAAAAGTTATAGCAGAAAATAGGAACTATCAAATATCGACCAATCAGAAGAAGGGGCGGGGCTAATTTGTACCAATTATGTTCAAGGACTCAAAACCGAGTCCGATCACACCACCCACGACTATTTATGTCAAACCATTCAAAGGTTATGGCAGAAAATAGGAACTATCAAATATCGACCAAATATCGACCAATCAGAAAAAGGGGCGGGGCTAATTCATGCCAATGAAGGTCAAGTACTCGGTTCGGGCCGTATTAACTGCTGAAGGAATGGCATAAATTGCGCCAAAATTACACGATTAATTCAAAATGGCCGACATTTTGTGTCCGGTTTTTCGGCCATGGCGCCAAGAGACTTCTTTAAGTTGCGACATGATACAGGTGTGTACCGATTTTCATGCATGTACGTCAAACCGTATTGTGGGGCTTGAGGCACGAAGTTTTCTAGGCGGCCCTGCTGAGCCATTAGGCCACGCCCATTAATGCAAACCATTAAATATCAAATTTTTCACCAGGCCTGGCTTGCGTGGAAATTTTGGTGACTTTTGGGCCACGTTTAGGGGGGCAAAAAGGCCCTCATTTTGTCAGAAGAAAAATAAAAACGAAAACATTCCTGCAGATACAATAGGGCCTTCCTTTAGCTTGTTAGTCAGACAATAGAAATTACAAATCAGTCCTGAGTCTGACTTTCAACATCCGACAAAAAATTTAAACAACATCAGTATCCACAGAACCCTCCCGTCTGCTTCTCCTGCTCAGATAAATCGCCAATTTGGCTTGACCAATGACAAAATTTAATAATTGACATTTAGATTTTTTCGTTTTACTGTGCCTGACACATAAAATGAACACCTGGTGTGAAAAAGTCTCACCAAACATCGAGAACATTCGACTCAGAGCAGAGAGAAAAAGAGTAGAAAGACAAGCACACTAAAAAACAAGGAAACACCATCTCTCTCTGTGCACAGAAGGGACAAACAGGCTGAACATTTGGATTTAAAACAGAAACAAAGGCATTCACAGCGAGCACCCTGTGTAGGAGCCTCTACTGTAAATCCCCAACCCTCCTGGTTAATGGTGGTTAATACAGTGCTCCCCACTCAGGCCTCTGAGCTTGTGTGAGGGCCAGGTGAGCTCTCCAAGGAGTATCAGCCCGACCTGCCAGTTTACGCTGATTCAGCACTTTAATCAAAACACAATACATACTCTTACCTGACATAGCGCTCAGTATGTACTCAGTGTTCACTTTCAACAATACATCATTAACACAATCAAACACAGGAGACAGTTTCACATCAGGAAAAGGGTCACAGTCATTGGCTGATTTCAGTCTTTTACAGTGTGCAACCAGTAACGCCCCCTCAGGGACCGTCAGCTGCTGTTTCAAACCCCCCAGCAGGCGGCTGATGGTCCTGAAAGACCTAACCCCAATACGAGAGGCCAGACCCACAGAACTGTCCAGAAAGGGGCCGCACAAGTCTATCACCTGGCCCAGTGTAATAATCCTGGCCTCACACAGTCTCTGAAGCAAGGATAGTCCTACCCAGACCTGAATCATGTCCCGTAGATCACCAGCTCTCTCAGAAGCCAGAAAAGAGAGTCTGAACAAGCCCTTCTGTCTTTCTGAAACAGACTCCACACTTTAAAAAGTCCACGATAAAAGAACGGCAGGAAGTCCAGCTTAAAGCCACTAAGATCCATTAAAAACAGTGACTCTGCAAGTCCTAGTCCGCCACAGCTCTCCAATAAGGCTCGAGCCACAGGTCTCCAGACCAGGTCCGCAGGTCCAGAGAGCTGTCTCTGAATGGACTGGAGCCTGAAAGCAGCTCCTCTGCCAGATGTACCAGTCTCTGCCCCCCTTCCTCCTTGGGCAGGGACAGAACACTCTGTGGGACCCAGTGTAGGTGGTCCAAGAAAAAGTCCACCATGACCGCTTGCACCCTGGACAGCAGGTTCGGAGGAGGGTCCACGCATGCCAACCGATGGCACAACATGGAAGACACAAGGTTGTTAATCACAAGGATACGACCTTTAAAAGACATCTTTGGAAGAATCCATCTCCATCTGTTAAACTTGGCTCAAACTTTCTCCAGAACGTTCTCCCAGTTTTTAGAGAGAAAGGACTCATCTCCCAGATAAAGATATTTCAGACCTCCCCTCTTCCAGACCAGGCCTCCAGGTACGCATTATCTGCCCCTACTGACTCGGTTGAGGCAGACGAAGTCCCACTGGATACAGCAGACGCACCCATCTCGGCAGACTGCTCAACCACCACAGCTCCATTAGGCGTAGTCCTATAGTGTTTTTGTGATTTTTTTTTTTGCACATCACTCGAATTCCCTTTTTCCTTAGGACATGCATGAACAAGGTGCCCTGTTTGCCCACAACCAAAGCACTTCATAACACTTGTTGAAGCATAGATGACATAACTGAAGTTATCCACCTTTACGTTTAGAGATAGGTCCAAATTGTCTTTGTTATCTTTCAAAATCATAAATACGGATCGCCTGAACAACACTACATGATTCAGAAGTGGGGATTTGCTTCCAATTGGAATCTTTTTAATTGCGGAGGTTTACCATGCCTTGATAGAATTTCAACCAAAACCTCATCTTTAATAAAAGGGGGAACATTTGACAAAGTCACTTTCTTTGATGGAGTGGAGAGAGGATGGACAGTATTAAAAATGCTGTCAACCACTAAACCCCTTTCAACCAGTTCATTAGCCATCTGAACCGTAGGCAAAAACATCACAATCGCATTGTTCATGCGGGCCGCTGACAGAGTATTGTCATGCCCTACAACTTCTCCTGCTGCTAAACTACAAACCTCTACACTGGCATACGATGCTATTTTAACAACATAAGTTTTTCAAAACTCTCCATACCTGAGTGGCTGCAACCACACACGGGAAGCAGACGTCCAGGTAAATCAAGTAACAACACCAACAACAAAACCCCATGCCAGTGTTATTTATACTAACCCAAACAGAACAAACCCTTAACACTATAGAGAAGAAATGAAAAAAGATCATAAAGAGATAGCAAACCACTGTTCCTGGCACAGCTGCCAACAGTCACACTCACTCAAACGCTCGGCTCCGCCCACTCACTCTGACGAGAGAGAGAGAGAGAGAGAGAAAGAGAGAGAGAGAGAGGTCAGTGTCTCCACAAGCAACTATGATAGTGCATCCGTGAGAAGTAAAATACTCAAAAACTACTACTACTGTCCTATTTAGCAGATGCTTTTATCCAAATGAACCTACATCTGAGAGAACACGAGCAAGAAATGTGGCTTTGATTCCAAATGTGCAAGAACATTTTGCTGTAGACATGAGATGTTGAAAATATTTTCAGTTTTTCCTCTCACCCATTTCTAACCCCACGCTCCCATTTTACATCAGGCATCAAGGGCAGTTTGTCACGTAAGTTAGCTGTTCTGCAGAGGAAGGGGAGAGGTATATAGTGCTGACCTTCCTAAAGACAAAGGCTCTCTGCATCTTAAACAGTGAGTGTTTTGAAAAGGATGGAGCTGCAGATGGTGCATTTCCAGGTTATGCAGAAAGCCATTTCCTACTGTCAAAGCTTTCTCTACTCATAACACAAATATTTGAAATATATAACACGTTTTTTCCAATGTATTTGTGTGTGTAGTTTAAATCTATAGGAGGTCTAATAGAGGTTATAGTAATTCACCAAAAGGTTTCTGGCTATCATCAGTCACTCATGCTTCACGGTTTTTATTATTTGCTTTGTGTTTTGATTTGAACTGTAAGCATTATTGTTGGTTAAGCAAAATATGATCTAATCTAGAGAAATGATGTATTGTTTTTGAGTATACTGGTGTTCTGCACTGATGTACCATAAAATGTGATCTGATATTCATCTAAGTCATAATAACAGACAAACACAATGTGCAAAAGCTGATTATGCTCAAACATTATTAATTGCGCATGTCTTCATTGTGCACATCCGATCTGAGTTTTCACAGTGCTGACGGTGAAAGTCAGTTAAGTCGTAGACTAATTACTTCAATGAACACTAATTGCTGCCAGGAATTTGCACACCTGGGGTTGTGTGGTTTAGAGCTACTTGAATTAATAAAAATCACAAACACTTAAAATTTACAATTCATTAAATTATATGGCAAAAAGGAGATCTCTGTTAACATGGTCAAAAGCAGTTGTCTGGGATCTGAAAGTGTTTAGGCATCCATCAGCTTACAGTTTGACAAACTGTGTTTTGAAATTATGCAATTTTGTATTGTGGCTACTTTTCCTAGGAGTGGGTGCTATAATGACTCAAAATCAGCAATCCAGAATCTTTGGGTAATGGTTAAAGGCTCCAAGATATCTATGGCAAACATCTGTTCATTTGTGTAAGAAAACCTTTTTTTTTGTTTTTGATTTTGCAAAACTTATGGGAAAATTATTTGTGGTCTGATGAGGCAAAAGCTGAATTGTTTAGGAAGAATACTCAGCACCAATAAACGGGAAGGAACCTTATTCCCGTTTATTGACCAAGAGTAGAGGAGGTGGACCAAGAGGGGCAGCCCTCCTCATTTGCATAATGATGTTGGGCCACAGTCCGATGTGAACTATGTGATTATGTGATTATATGAACAGTGGAGGCCTTAAGTCAACTTTGAGGCCCAGCTCTGAGGCCTTATTCTGAGACCAGCCATAATTTCCTTACAGCTGACCGCATGGTTTGGAACAAAGGAAATCCCCATAGTGTCTCAAAGTCCAAGCAGAATTTGCATCTAAGGCCCTTCAGTGATAAGGAAGAGCCCCCTCATTGGGCATGGACCATACACACATACATATGTATATATGTATATATATATATACATACTGTGTATATATATATATATATATATATATATATATATATATATATATATATATATATATATATATATATGAAGCTGCACAGAGAAAAACAGGTCAGATAGCCTCATCTGGCTTTTGAAGCCAAACATTTTTCAGTTAATTTCTCAACTAAAAAGGCATATAGATGTTTGATGATTAAATGCATAGTATTGTTTATTTAATTTTTTTAAAACATGGCATTTATATGCCCTTTCACTATTTTAATGTTGGGAATAGTTTTTTTTGTAAAATCCTGTTTTATAAACTTTATTAGTATGTTGTGTTTATACGGATATTTCCTCTCATTATTTGGACACAGATGACAGCAGATTTTTACTAGTCAAACTAAAGTTAGGCAGCACTGTGACTACTTATCAAAATTATACATAAGTGCTTAAAAAGTAATCTGGTATTATTCAGTTTACTTCAATTCAATTCAAGTCACACTTGAATAAAATTCTAAGAGATTTGATTCAATAAAGTTAATTTGGTCTCTGTATTACAATTACTTTGCTAGTTCTTTTTTTTTCAGACAAATAATTTAGGTTTTAAATTACCTGACATGTTTCGGCGATTCCTTTCGCCTTCAGTGTCACAAGATGGTGTGTGACCCGTCATTTATCAGCTGATGTTAAAAGCGAGGCGTTGCCAGCTAAACATGAGTTGGTCAGCTGCATCTGTGCCAGTTTCTGTATTTTTATGGCAACTTTTCTGCTGAAGATATTGTCTGTCTGATACTTTGAGTGTGTGTAAAAAGGTGGAATCATCAAATTTGGCTGGAAAAACCGCTTATGTTTTTATAACAATATATTCAGCTCAAGGCAGCTCTAGGAAGAGCAGAAAATCCCTTCATTAGTGCTATTATCCCCCTGGAGCTATCTTTCAATTGGAAAAAAAATTAATGACAAAAACTAGGTCTTAGTGCTTGGGTTAGTCACCTCATATTACAACCTTGACAGGACAGTTAATGTACATCAGTCTTTACCTCAAACTGGTGCCATGTTGTTGTTTTATGTTTCAAAAGGGTTGTCACATCAGAGCATCGCAGGCTGCATATTGATTCGGCATTAGTTTTATGCTGGATGCCCTGCATGCAAACCCACCACAGACACACCCCCGCCAGGACTGAACTGTGAACCTTCCTACTGTGAGACATCACTTCCAACCACTCAGTCGGCTTGATCCGTGACACAGTTTCCCTATACATCTTGATAATTGTAAAATGCCCGTAGCCCTGTCCAGACAGGCCAGTTCGCTCCTCTTCTGTAGTGCCTTTATTCCACCAAGTGCTGTTTTGTGAACTGCACAGAGGCGAGATGGTGTAGCATTATGTTCGACCTCTGTTTTGCTTTAGGGTGTTGTAGCAGAAGTGTGACATGCTGTTGAGTGAATTAGCAGTTCTGAAAGCATGAAAAGTCCAGTGGGGCACAATAGACTACAATTATACGTAGCATCCCACTCAGGATTAAATGCACGGGTTGTTCTCCAGCTCTGTAAATATAAATCTATTTCCTTTCAAGACATTCAGATCAAACAAAAAAAAAAGAACTGTTAGATAATAATTGAATTACCATATCTAAATATTATGTACACAAGTGTCTGTGTTTAACCTCCCCCTTCATGGTCGGCTCTCAAATGAGTTCTCTATTTCAAACATACCTTAAATAAATTGAAAATGCCCTAGCTAAAAAAGTTTTAAAAGTGTTTTCAGTCATGGTAATAGTTCAGGTGTGTTAAAACCCATGCATTACATTATTAGGGCCCGAGCACTTACAGTGCAAAGGCCCTATTGTATCTGTAGGAATTCTTCTGACGAAAGGAGGGCCTTTTTTCCCCCCTAAACGTTTGAATTAATCGTGTAATTTTGGCGCAATTTATGCCATTCCTTCGGCAGTTAATACGGCCCGAACCGTAACGTGCACCCAGGTGTGTTATACATCAAAATATGCGTCTCCGTCCTGCGACGACACGCCTTACTTTTCTCATTCAAAAGCGTTACCGTGGCGACGCTAGACGCCAAAAAGCGCGCCCCCCATTCATCTGATTGGTCCATATTTGATAGTTCCCTAAAAGTCACCAAATTTTGCATACAAGCCAGGCCTGGCGATAAATTTGATATTTCATGGTTTGCATTAATGGGCGTGGCAAAATGGCTCAGCAGCGCCCCCTAGAAAACTTTGTGCCTCAAGCCCCACAATACGGTTTGACGTACATGCACGAAAATCGGTACACATCTGTATCATGTCGCAACTTAAAGAAAAGTCCCTTGGCGCCATGGCTGAAACCGAATAGGAAGTCAGCCATTTTGAATTAATCGTGTAATTTTGGCGCAATTTATGCTATTCCTTTGGCAGTTAATACGGCCCGAACCGTAATGTGCACCCAGGTGTGTTATACATCAAAATGTGCGTCTTCATCCTGCGACAATGCGCATTACTTTTCTCAGTCAAAAGCGTTACCGTGGTGACGCTAGACGCCAAAAAGCGCACCCCCCCTTCATCTGATTAGTCCATATGTGATAGTTCATACTTTCTGCCATAACGTTTGAATGGTTTCACATAGAGAGTCGTGGGTGGTGTCATCGGACTCGGTTTTGAGAACTTGACCTTCATTGGCATGAATTAGCCCCGCCCCTTCTTCTGATTGGTCAATATTTGATAGTCCCTTTTGTCTGCCATAACCTTTGAATGGTTTGACATAAAGAGTCGTGGGTGGTGTCATCGGACTCGGTATTGAGTACTTGACCTTCATTGGCATGACTTAGCCCCGCCCCTTTTTCTGATTGGTCGATATTTCATAGATCCTATTTTCTGCCATAACCTTTTAGTGGTTTCACATAGAGAGTCGTGGGTGGTGTCATCGGACTCGGTTTTGAGAACTTGACCTTCATTGGCATGAATTAGCCCCGCCCCTTCTTCTGATTGGTCAATATTTGATAGTCCCTTTTGTCTGCCATAACCTTTGAATGGTTTGACATAAAGAGTCGTGGGTGGTGTCATCGGACTCGGTTTTGACTCCTTCACCTTTATTGGTCCAAATTAGCCCTGCTCCTTCATCTGATTGGTCGATATGTGATAGTTCCGATTTTCTGCAATAACCTTTGAATGGTTTGACATAAAGACTCGTGGGTGGTGTCATCGGACTCAGTTTTGAGTCCTTGAACATAATTGCTGCAAATTAGCCCTGCCCCTTCATCTGATTGGTCGATATCTGATAGTTCCTACTTTCTGGCATAACTTTTGAATGGTTTGATATAGAGAGCCGTGGCTGGTGTCATCCGCTAAATGTCCAGGGCTGAAGACATCTACATGCAAGTCATACAAGCTCTTCCACTGCAGCACACCTGAACATGCACAAGGGTGCGAGGGCCCGTTCATTGCTGCTTGCAGCTTTAATTTTATTTATTCTGTCCTGTGTATTTTTTTTTGTTTGTTATACACAGCCTATGTGTATATGGATGTATAAGAACAGAAACGTTTTTATTTTTGTCTGATATGAAGATAGAGATATACGATCTGTTTACTTGTGTTCATTGGCATTTTATATATTATTAATGAAAAAAGTATTAAATGCTGGTTTTCTGCTACATGTACTGTAAATAGGGCACCGCCACGCCAAAATAAAAGTGGCCATGCCTTGCCTGTTACAAATGTAAATTAAAATGTATGAATAGACCCATATAAATATTAAGTATATGCTATATTTCTCTATATTCATACATTTTACTTCCATTGAAGGTTTTACTTCATTGTTTTTTAGTCATGCTGTAGCATGGAGGAAAGGTTTACTAGGTTAAAGGTTACACAATGAATAAGAAAAGCTAACTAAATTACATGCTAAATTGACATTTTTCTATTACACTTGCTGAGCAACATGATTGTGCCTCGTAGACCAGTGGGCTGGCCCCATTTTCAGGTGCTTTGAGAGGAATAAACTTACTTTCTGACAAATATCCTTGACAATATATATACACAAATATATAAACAGAATTGTCTTTATAAGAGAATCAATCTTTAAATAATTAGATCTTCAAATAATTGGCCTGGCCCCACTGGCCACAAATGCAGGTGGTTGAAAGGCATAATTGGGACAAGGGTGGCTATGAACTCCAAGCAGAAGATTAAATCAGTCCCTTGCAGGGATGGTGAGGCACAGCATGGTGGGTTGTCTGGGAGTGGTGTTCAGGCCTGCTGTCAGAACACTTATTCCAAACATCCAGCCAAGTGACAAGAAAACTAAAGGCACTGGGGAAAAACATACCTCCAGGTTTTCAGCCACAGTAGTCTTAGGGGTAGTCTGGGGTGCAAGCGCCACAGCAAAATAGCTACCTGGAGGAGCTAATACTAGACTAGTATTTCCTTCTTACTCTTTTCTGCAGATGCTGTAATGCTACAAAATGCCGGGATAGACAACAAAAGTGAGTCCAGCATGACTGCCAGCGTCCCAAAAGAAAAAACAGGAAGAAACTCTCCTTTTTGGTGTTACAGGTTTTTTGGGGGTCTTTTTTTTTCTTTACAGCACAATGCATTATTCATAATAAAGAATAAAGTGGAGAAGTTTTTTGTTTGTGGCTCTAGTGGCCTTTATTCAAGTTGGAGACAGGAAGGGGGTAGAGAGAGAGAATGGGGAGACATGCAGCAAAGGGCCGCAGGCCGGGATTCGAACCTGCGACCACTGCAGGACTGTAGCCTCTAAATAGGAGAAGTTTTTACCAAAAAGAGATCTCCAGCTGTGATTTCTGTTGTGATTTGCCATGCCCTTTTCTGAATCTGATGCTGGCTCCAATGTGCATAAAAGACTTGATGTCTTAATCATAATCATAATAGTTAACAATGTGTTGATATGTTGAAACCTTGTGGTTGGAGTTGGGTTGGTCAGTAAGAGCCTGTCCTTGACAGTATCATTCTTTGTTTTAAGTTATTTTGATGCCATGCTGCTCTAATAGTACAAGAATTAGAAATGACCTGACTGAAAATGAGGAGAATATTGCCACTTTACATGTCATGACCTGCACAGCTTGAGCAGTTGTGCAGCACATCTAACTCAGCACACAGATATGGTTAGAATCTTAATAAGATCGGTCAGTGGCAAAAATAAATTATTTTAAAATGTAATACAGGTCCGAGGGTGATATTCTGGTTGAAAAACCTCTGTTAAAGGTTACTTAAAGTCAAAGCTCTTTCTCCTTCAAGAATCATCGAGTCTTCTGACTGAATCAGGTTCATGAACAAAGATAACAAACCCCAAAGCTGCAGTCTGTTTAGGATGCTTTTACAGTATGGACAATATTGCCGCATCCACAGGAAGTGTTCAGAGCTGTGAGTCTTTACATGGAGCGATGGGTGACTCTATTACTGAACTCTTTCATCAGTGCCAAATACGTCTGAAAGTACTACACCAAAGAGACAGATACTAACTGTAGATACTTACGCGTCTCCATTTGCCTGTTGGTAGGGGTGACTGCAGCTTTGTTTTCCTTACAAATGCTTCACTATCACAAATTAAATTCCATACCTACAAGGCATTGTGTTTTAGCATACCGCAGGGGCTGTCCAGACAGATATTAGAGGGTTATGAAAGTGCTTATTGAGTATATTTCACACACACAAACTTTAAATACCTTCAGGGGTCTTATCGCAGGATCCACAGGGTGCAAGCAAAATTTGACTTAGCTAAATGCCATACAGAGTAAGAATGACTTTCCTTCATAAAGAGTTTGTTTCACAGCTGGAAGTACCAAATTCCAATGGGAGATAAATCATATCTCTCCGTGATGAATGAAATCTTAAAAAGTCATCCTCCAGAAATGAACCTACTGACTGTTAAATGTATTTATTTTAGTATGGGGCAAGTTGTAAGCTGAATGGAGGAAAGCATTTTAAAAAAAATAAGTTTTTATTTTGTTTGTGTGTTGGTTTTCATTTTGAGGTGGGATGTATCAGCACATTTAGAGATAAAAAACAACATTTGGGCAAAATTTGGTTTTCCTCTTTGTGGTGAACCAAGAAGGGCAGTCCCACCGATGACCAATAGAGGTGGTGTCCAAAAGGGAGTTGCTTACCGCTGACCATTATATCACGCTGCCCAACTTTATAGCAGAAATATACATGTTTACATTTTGTGCAAAAACGTTTTTGGTCTCCATAGCTATGACTCACATCCATTACAACTTTACAGGGGGTTAATTTTTGTGTACATCAATAGGTAAAATTATATCAACTTATGAATTGCATATTAAAATAAGTATATATGCATATTTAGGGGGGGTGGCCTTTTGAATTCTTTGAAACCGTGAAACGACAGAGCTAAATAAACACAAAAAAAACATAATCGTTCTTATTTTAAAGATAATATAGCTTGGAAAAGATCTGAAAAAAAAATTGGTGGTAAAGTTTATCAAAGCTGCCTGAAGTAGCTATATTTACCCTATTTGAAGACAGGGCTAAACAGAGGACAGTCAGTGGGATAGACAGCCGGACAGCCTCCCCTCTAGCTCTTCAGCTTCTACGTTTTGCAGTAGATGGTCCAGCTTTCTGGGTCCTTTCAGATCAACTAACTGGACCCATAGCCAATCTGCAGCAGATCACCACTCTCGGCTGTCAGTTGCTTCATCACATAG
Source organism: Cololabis saira (assembly GCF_033807715.1). Lineage (NCBI taxonomy): Eukaryota > Metazoa > Chordata > Actinopteri > Beloniformes > Belonidae > Cololabis > Cololabis saira. The sequence continues at coordinate 23,396,822 of NC_084607.1, read as the reverse complement.
GCTGCTATGGCTCAGTTGACCCACAATTAAATCTTTCCATTTCAGTTGTAGTGCAAAACTTCAGGAATATTTCAAATTGTGAAGCCCATTCTCCCTGAGACTTGCTATGCCTGAGGGATTTCTGAGAAGTCCGGGATCACGATTTTGTGTAGAACCTGTAGATTCAACAGTTTGGGATAAATAAGATATACTGATTTTTTGCAGTTAGACAGTTTTTATTTGCAATCCCAAAATGCTCAATTTCAAGTACAGTATAATGAAAATACACTTCATCTTCGGTTGGCAATGATTTGTTTGTGCATTTTAATGCAAATGTTGAGGGAACAGAGACTGTAGATCTTGAGTCACACTTTTTTCTCAATCCAATAAGAAAAAAAATCACTTTCATTTGTCTCAAACAAGAAAGATATAATTTTCATTGATCATAACTTCAAGACCGCCTCAGTAGTTGACAACATAGAAGAGGTCACGATCCATAACGTTACATAGTATTTACAGGGAAGTAACATACAGCTGTTTTGAGATAAACAATTGTCCTAAAGACCTTCATAGGATTCTGACATGTTCATGCAAGAAAGGATTTTAGGTGTTGAGGTGTTTACAGGACATGTTGAGAATGTAGCATGTGTGATCAATGCTATATTAAAAATGTTGTGTATGTGACCACAGCTGCAGCTCGTTTATCAGATGTTGTGTGCATGTCACGTTCATAACATTCATGGTAAATAAATAATAACAATATCATAGCGGAGGAGATGACACTGTCAACTCTCTTCATATTATTCACAGATATCATGTGACGTCACACAGTACTCGCAGCGCCATCTTGAGGACCGACTTGCAACCATGGATCTATTGTAAAAAAAGCTTGCAACATGCCGTCTATCTGTTGTGCCGTGGGATGCGACAATAATAAGTCTAAAAAAACGGGATTGACCTTTTACCAGTGCTTTAAGTGGGCCTTGGGATATTGTGATATTTAAATGTTCTTCTATTTTCTTTCTGTCACTCGTGTTGAAAGCCTGTTGAAAGCGCTGTAGGAAACAGTCATGATGGGGATCCAGTTAGTTGAAATGAGAAGTTATCTCTATGATACCTCCTCATTTCACCACAAAAAACCACAATAAAGTGGCAGAAAGAAATAATATCCTATTATTATATAGGTCCCGGAACATCGGACGGGAGGGAGAGAAAAGGTCCTGTAAGTGGGGAAAAAAAACATTTAATAACTGCGTGTGGTGACGCAATCAAACAGCAAACAGCGTGGAATGAGCAGCGTGTGGTGTTAAATGCAGCAAACATGTCAGATCATTACTGAGATGTGGGGAAAAAGCAGAGGACACGAGAAATGATCCAGGCTGAGTTGGATTTGGGAAACGGCTTGGAGCTTCGCCGGTGTATGGAGAAGGATTGTGGACCAGGTAGATATATATGTCCGCAAACGACAAATCTGGCACGTTTTTGGCAGACTGGAGTTGAGTCAGTAATTGATTAGCTATTATATACGGATCGAAACCTAAAGTATCAATTTTCTGTAGATACCGTTGCTGTTCTTCGGGAGTTAAGTGAGTAATTAGGTGAGACGTCATATTGGCTGCGCGACGTGAAGGTCCTCGGTCGGTCCTCAAGATGGCGCTGACAACAAAAAATGTCACGTGACTGAAACCCATGAATAAGACTGTTATGTCCGTTTATCGGGCTGAGTGTGTATGAGCGTACGCGCATATGATAGGCGTGTGAACGAGAGAGTGACAGTGTGTGTGTGTGTGCAGCATCTTAAGTGTGGAGAAGCCGACCGAGAAGGTTTGAACAGCGTAAGCAGAGAGTTACAGTTGCATGTACGGCTTCAGTACAGTAAATAAGAGTGTTGCAGCTCCCAGCTGGAAGTCCGTGTCCCCTTCACCAGTTGCTGCGTCACTTTTGAGTGAGTTTCAACAACGATCGCTGCTTGTCCCTAGAGGGAAGCGCAGCTCCTCTGTGCTTAATTAAGACTATGGTCAGCACACGTACAATGTGATTAAAAAAAAACAAAGTAAGTGAGACGTTTGAGAATTTCACAACTTTTTGATCATTTTTTACATGTGTCGATCTTTTCAGAAGCATAGACATGACGCACTTCCCTCCAGGCACGAGCAGCACTCATAGTTAAGGGGCAGATATACTTGCTGTTTGAGCCTGCGTTCGGGTCCGTTCACGTTCACAACCGACTGCAGCGTTGCTCGTGTAGTACGCGAGGAGAGCACGTTGTACGGGCGGTAACCGATTGGGGGCAGTATGCAGAGCAGAGTTAGAAAAATAATAAAATATTTGGTAGTAGTTTAATAAACCAGCTGGTGGAATAATGATAAATAAACAAGACAGCAACACGGGATTACTGCACTGCTTTTCTTGTGATCTCAGTAAAGAAAACAGAGCTATCGGAGATGGTTTGTCCGGCCGTTCAACCAGAGCCGTCGGGAGACTGGAGAGCTTGTTCGTCCTGCCGATGCAGCAATTAATGATGACAAACAGCGGAAATATTTCTGCATTTCCTCCGTTTCGTTTGACGACTTGTTATCCCATTGATTCAGCTCAAAACCAGACACTGCTAGTCCAAGACCGCAGCAGAGAGCTGGCTGTCAACCTGCGCTACCTGACGGGGTCGAGTTGCAGCAGCCAGTTACAAGCTTGGAGCGTGCACGCGCATGTCGTCAGGAGATTATTTACCGAAATATCTGTAGCAAAGTTGGTGTTGGTTGAGGGATGACAAAGGAACCTCTGTGTCCAGCTCAGATGTTTGGTGGGCAAAACAGCCCACCAGCATCATCGCAGCTGCATCTTCCCACGAGCACGGACATAACGAGCACGACTCTATCTGCACCAGGAATGTGTGGCTCTGCCGTTCGCTGTTTCAACACGCATGTCACTGTCACTGTGCAGCGGCAATGTCACATCATAAATGTGAAGATAACAGCTGCTTGGCTTCTCTTCAAAAATGTGGTTTCCGACCTCCGCGTCCAGACACTTGTGGTCAACTGGTGCTCGGACCTGGACCAGCGCCAATCGCAGGCAGAGCGAGCAGTGACACACCCTAGTCACAGGGATGTATTAATAATAAGAACAATATAAAATCTACTGATCTTTGTATGTCTTTCTTGTAGCTGTGTATCCAATGTTATGGAATAACAGTTTGGAAATTAATGTTGCCAAACTAATGGTAATCTATAAGAAAATGAAATAGGACGAACTGTCTGCTCCATGTTAAAATCATAAAACAGCCTTCATATATCCTTTTATCTTTCACAAATAAGAACACAGTCCAGAGAGGTAGGGGTTTGATAGTTGTATACACACCATCAGCAACTCGCCAACTGCACAGGAAGTGTCTCTTTAAAAAACCTAAAAATGAAAAGCCAGAAAGTTATATGTAGCGCTTCCTTCCTTCCTCCTGTTCAGTCACTACAGTTTTTATTCATCTCCATCTCAGTGTTTGAATCTTTAATGCCTTTCTTCTTTTTATACATCTCTATCCCTGCCTGATCTTGCTCTCCTTCCACACCACCACGCCTCCCCTTGCTTCTCTTACCATTGCAGCCTATATGTGAGCATTTGTGCTTCTGCTGCTGTCAGAACCGATCTCAAAATGAAACATGACACAAATACGAAATATTGTGGGAGGTAAAGAAAAAAAAAAGGAAAAAAAGTAGGAGGAAAACAAAACACTGGAGGTAGAACAAAAACAGCAGGGGTTAGAGTAGAAGCAGTGGAGGGTCAGGCTGCCTTAAGCAGAGTTCATTCTAGTTATTTTCCTCCTTTGATTATCTTATTATCGCTGCCCTTCTTTCTTATTTCAGTGCAGCAAGTATTTTCACTGCAGTTTGGAGACAGACTCATCATTTTGCCCTGAAGGAAAGAAATGCAGATGGCAAGATGCTCCACTCCTCTCTCATCCTTCACTCCCTTGCTCATTTTCCCTTTATCCTCCATCCCTAATGAATCAAGAGAATTAATTAGAAAAATATAAAATTAGAGGAGAAGAGGAATAGAAAAAGAGAGCAGGAAGACAGAGGGACACAAATAAGGTCTGTTCTTTTTTGGGTACATAGTAACTTATGTTAACTATCTGCTCATTGGCCAGACATATTCAAGTTTGTATATAAGATATTAAATAAATGAATACTCAATTTAATAAACTTGTATTAAAGAGCAACACTTTTGCCACAAACTATTCCTGTATAATCAGGGGCGGAGCAGGGGTCCCAGCCTAGGGGGGGCGAAGCATTCTAGATGGGCCCTTGTGGTCTAAACATCCCCGTTAAAACATAATCGCTAAAAGAATGCCACAGATCAGCGTCTCTGACACACAACCACAGCAGCAGGCGACACGGTCAGAACCATCACTTGAGGTTTCAGCCCCATGGATTTACCAGTCATTATGTCAAACCTAATTATAAGCCTAATGCAGACGTAGATATAACTATCAAACTGGAGATAAAAATCAAATGACATCCAGTGATGTCTATGGAAGCTCATTTCCGCCAGTAAAAGAAAAAAATAAGATGAAATCTTAGCCTTAAAAATATCCCCACGGTAAGTCATGATTATGACATAAAAAGTCATCATTTCGACTTTCTATCTCATAATTATGACTTATCGTGGGGATATATTTATTTTTAAGGCTAAGTTTTCATCTTAGCCATAGATGTCGGATTCGCCGAGTAGCACACGTGTGTTCAACCTACACGACAACAATGTGCAACGACATGTATTTAACACAATCAGACACGGCGGCCAAACAGTAACAAACAATATATAAAAAGGCCATATATTCAGCATTATGACAATGTTATCAGAATTAATTAATATTATGACAGCTTACCAATGATGGTTTCATCCAGCGGTGGGCGGAGAACCACAACAAAACATATTTCCATCTGGGGTGGGGGGTAGCACATTGAATGACCCAAAATGCAAAAACTTTCATTTTAAAACTTTTTCAAATCCGAACTATTTCCGAACCATCAGCCGGTTCTTCATCGCCGCAAACCTTTCAATCACTTTGCTCTCATCAACGGCGAAGTCTCTCTCGATTGAGAGCAATGTGAGGTTTGATAGTCATCAAATCCTCATCCATGCTGCCTCACCCTTAAAAAGTCTCAAATTCCATTTTTGCTAAAATAAGGCATTTAAAGTTATTCTATGCAACTTCTGAGAGCTAGCAAGATTTGAAAGTGGCGCCTCCTCTAAGACCCGGCCCCCCCGCCCCCATCCACGAGCGCTCCGTCCAAAGCCACGCCCCTACAAACACGAACGCGCATTATTAAACATTTTGGACAGCCCATTTACAGCAAAACTACCCCATGTCTCATTCACCTGTAAGCAAGGCCGGTTTTAGGGGTGGGGGGGGTGGGGGGGGGCGCTGTGCCCACCCAAACGTGCATCCTGCCCACCGGCGTCTCCGTCCCGGCGAGTGCCGGTGCGGCTGGCGGAGCGCTGTGGTGCCGTGCAGGCTCTAGAGCCACGGCTACAGGGAGAATACCTTCAAATGTCTTAATTTGTCTTAAGTCTCAATCCAAGGGTCTTCATTTTAGAGTTTATTTCATCGTTTTGAGGAGAATCTCCTGCGGATGTCCTAAATCTCTGTTGCCAGGTTGGGCAGGTTTCAGCCCAATTGGGCTGAAAAATATATATTTGGCCTGCTTTTCCTGGTTTTTACTAAATATTTAGGAGGAATTACTAACAAAAAAAGTTTACATTATGGCAGAGAAAAGTAGAAACTTACACAATAAACTCTCTGATAATGTATTTGCTTTAATCTACTCAATTTTATTGTAGTTTTTGTTTGGCCTGAATTTTTTTTTAGGTTATTTAGTAAAGTGTAGATGAAATGTATTATGCATTTAATAATTTATGGTTTTAAGAGAGAATGTAAGATTCGGGCTGGTTTTTCATTATTTCGGTGGGTTTTACGTTGCATTTGGGCTGGAACCTGTCAGATGTGGCAACCTCAACCGCAGCACTGGATTTCTTAATGAATCGTCTTTTTGGTCACAATAAACTTGCTCTCATCAATGGCAAAGTCCCTTTCGATTGAGAGCAAGGTGAGGTTTGATAGTCTGGCCCCATCCATGCAGCCCGGAGAGAGTTTTTAATCAACTTCAGCTGCTGAAACTCAGCATGAGTTTAAGGCTCTGATGCGACAATTGGCTCGACGCATTCCTACGGCGTAGGTTACGCGGCGACGCGCATCCTACGCCGTAGAATCTGGGTTGGTGTAACGCGGAACCATAAATCAGCCTTAAACAGACAACATGCATGTGCGAACCCGTGCATGACAGGCAGCTGCAGACATACGGGGAGAAGAGACTATTTCTTTCATTTCTATTTTTTAAACAAATGTATCCTTATGAACGCAAGTGTTATACTGTCAAACTTTCCTTATTTTATTCAGAACACTTTTTTTTTTCCTCTTCGGAGTGGGCCCCCCCGGAGCCGTGGGCCCGGGGCGGCCGCCCCCCCTGCCCCCCCGCCTGCTCCGCTAGTGTGTATAATGCATGACAAGAGTAAAGACAATGCCCTCTCTTTTTTTTTTCTTTTTTGCTATTATTTAATCAAAGACAGAAACTAAAACAAGAGGACAAACACGACGGTAAATAAACACATGGGCCGATGAGGTTGATGCATCCAGCGAAAGCAACACGAGTTAATTAACAAAACACACAAAAAAGGTATTTGGAGAAAGAAACACATGGAAACCATTAGTAACAGTGACCATCAAATAAAACTTAAAAGGTTTAACATATGCCTTTATGGTACAATTAGTGCACTTAAAATGGACAACAGGATGCAAAATGAAACACAAATGTTTGGCATGTTATCCTTGTTGTTGTGGTTTCTCCGGTTGATGACTTTCATACTTGTAAATGTAAGTAATCTGTTCAAGTTTTATTTACCATAGACTGGTTTGGAGTCCTATGTTCTGATTCTTCCTAGCAATAGGAGTTTGATCAATCAGAAGACACTTAAGAACCTCCAAACCAAACATTCAACGAATCAGAAAATACTTACAACCACAAGCTCTATTTTTTTAAGAAGTTTTATCACTCCCTATATTAGTTTATTATTGTAAAGTAATAACTTGTTTTATATTGGGTGCAAATGTTGTGTTAAGGTGCTGTAGCCAAGATAAGACAGAAATGCTGGAAAGACCGTGTGACGTCCACTTTTGACAGTTTGTACAGCATATTTTTTATCTTTTGACAGGTTTACCAAGTTAAGTAAGTAAGTCAAGTTTATTTATATAGCACCTTTCACAGATATAAAATCACAAAGTGCATTACATTAAAAGAAAGCACACAAATTAAAAAGAGATTAAAAAGAAAAGATACCAATAGTATACATATATATAAAAATATAGATCAAATTAACAAGGTACAGAAAAAAGCACTGGGCTGGCATGTTAAAAACATAGCCGCAACGCACAATTAAAAACATAGCAGCAACGCAGAGACACAATAAATGAACGGTTAACCAAAAGCCTGTCTGAATGAAAACGTTTTCAGCTGCTTCATAAAGCCTTCACATGAGTCTAGAGAACGCAGTTGTGAAGGGAGAGCATTCCATAATTTTGGCGCAACAGCTTGAAAAGCACGGTCACCTCTGGATTGATAATGAGTTTTAGGGACAGACAGTAACGATTGGTGTGCTGTGTTTGTGATGTAGACACGAAGGAGACCTCTAGTTAAAATAAATGAAGTTGAAAGTGATGTTTCTGTCCCTCAGGAATAAATTACTTTTGTTTTGATGTGATTTTCATAATTTATCATGCCATTGGACTGCTCTTTACAGCTCACATTCCTTCTTTTTTAATTGATGTTCAAAACTCTAAATGGATTGTTTTATTCTCCTTCCTCTTTTTCTGTAAGTATTTTCACAGGCCACTGTCCCTCTTGTTTCTCTCTGCAGACAGTCTACTGCAGTTCAACTTAAAGTGCAATGTTACAAGTGTTGTTGAAATGAAGACTGACAAAATAAATAAATAGAAATGTAACAGAGACAGTTGTCTGTCATGTGAGCATGCAAACACACGTACCAATGTATGTGACTTGCAAACCTATCTCTGCAACATGTCACAACATGAACATTTTACTGCACATACGCAGTTATACAGCTGACATGTGACATTAAATCCTGGAGAGCTGTTGTCTCCCTGCTCTTAGAGGGAGGAGAGAGGGAAATGGGAAGAAGGAGCAACATAGTGTGCATGAAAATGGAGAATTACCAGGTCCCCTGGTATGCTTTTCCTGACTTTCAAATGCTCAAAAGTGATTTACACTGTCCAGGCCATCTAGCTGCCATCTTAAAAAGTGCACAACTGATTAGTTAGTGTATACATTTTTTGAAAGAGCAGGCATACTACGATTATTGTTTTTTTCAGGATTTGCATCTCTGGAATGGTCCTCTAAATAGCAAGCTCAGATCAACCCAGCCCCATCCATTTATCCCCAGTGGGGTCAGCCCTGTAACCCATAGACATGATTTAGTTAAAAATAAAAAATAGAAAAAAATAAAAACTGTAATAATGGATGAAATGGCAATAATGTGTTTCGATTTCGAAAAATAACCAATAACTGCAGAGTGAGTGGGAAGCAGTGGGAGGGAGAGACCACACATGGTGCTGACAGGCACACACACAGTAATAGAGGTTTTGGGCTACAAGATAGGACAGTCCCAGAGAGTTTTTGAATCGTGAATAAAAGAAAAACAATCCTTTGGTTGTACTTGATCAATGTGAGTAGTCACCAAAATATGGGGACTTTAAGGAAAGTAGTGGATAGCATTTTCATCAAATGCAAGACAACAATAAAGGAAAAGGTGACTAAAATATAATAAAAGAAAACCCATCATATGTCAGAGATTAAAAAACAACAACAAAAGAAACTAGTTTTATTGTGATGGGATAGGTTGTTTGACATCACATAGTGAAAGAAACTATTTTGCTCACACTTAAATGAAAGGAAAATTGATTTGCTCAGCCCCAAGGACTTTGATAAAATGAGCTTCAAGCCATTTTGCTATTTCCCGGGAGTCCCTCCCTCCCTGTTTTATTATTGCAATACTCTTGCCTGACAATATTTTCTTTAACCTTGTAAAGTTATCCTTGGAGAATTTCTTACCACTCAATATAACCCTACTTTTACTTTATTTCACACATCTATGCCTTCATAAATTCAACAGTTTATTAATATTTGTAATAGAGCCGAACAAATAATCAGAATATTATGGGGTATAAAGCTCACATGTAGTAATTAAATACGCTCATGGATTTTATTGTATGAAAGTGTACATAAAAAAGTAAAAGCAAGGGGTTCTGTATGTAACTGTTACTGTTAGAAAAAAATAGATAGCTCATTAACTCACTAACACAGTCGATATGTCAATGAACTGATGCCATTTTTCAGTGCTAAAAGTATTTTTCATGCCACCCTCAAGATAAGTGGTTTTAAGGTAGTGTTTAATGTAGAAGACCATAAAAAGTTTCTGATAAACCTGAGGGTCTGCAGGACAAAAAGGCATACGTTTAAGCCTCAACGTTATTGCTATGGAAACCTGGGCAGCAGGGAGGTTTATATATGATGGCAACGATGGTGTGCCACAGATGCAAAAACACCATGCAAAAATCATCAGGTTTACCTGCAACACATCTAGAAAATTCAACATTGAAGTATGATGCAACCTCTTGTCCAACCAAAGCTATGCATGTTTACTGCAGGCATACTGCTTATCTATTTTCATTTAAAAAGGAAAAAAAAATGAGTGAGTGAATAACAGTAAAAAAATTGATCCATCCATCATGTATGTGCGTTTATTACTGGGATAGACGTCGTGACCTGTCCAGGTCCAGGGCCACGAAAACAGACTAGCATAATTTAATTCAAAATTTAAGAGGGTTATTACTAAGTAATTGCATAAAACACATTTAAATTAAGGCACAAAAGTAAAATTGATAGCTTAGATACTGGTTGAGGATGAAAAAACGGACAAAACTGAATCGCTGGAAAAAAAAAGCTAAAAAGAAGGTCTTTTTTAAGTTTGTCGGTAGACTAATGATATTTTCCTGCCTGCCTTTGCCACAAAGATTGAGGAAGTTAACTGGTTATGAGACTAGGCCAAATATAGAACACTGGCACACACCCACATGTGAATGAACGGCCCAAGATATTTTTTATATTAAATATGGCAGCCAACATTTTTGTTTGTATGCAGTACCTTCAACCACTCAGCTCTTTATTTCAGCTTTGGTATTCACATCATTGTTCAGCTTAAAAAATATAAAAAAGGTGTTATCATACCTTTTATTTATTTGCTCTGGTTTGACTCAGTTCATGAGTTCATAAACTTTTTAAATGTTCCCCCTTGGTTTGGTTTCTTTTTATAATCACATTATTCCAAGCACACATAAATACTTCTCTTTAACTTACAGTATGCAGAAATGTCCTCACCTGTGTTGTAAAATATACTGCTTTGCTGCCTGTTTAATGGCATGATGAGCCTTGATTGAAAATGAACTGAGGCTATGACTTAAGAAAACTGTTTCCATCCAGTAGACAAAAATGAATATAATAGTTTCTATGCATTAATGCACCACAAATATTTCATATGATCACAAAATAGTGTGCTTTTTTTGGTGTTTGGTCATGCTTTAGTTCAGTATTCTCTCTCACCAAGGGGACAGCACAAGAGTCCGTCTAATGGTTTAGACTGACATCAATACCTTTAGGGGATCTCAGTCAAACTGTTGGATTTTCACATAAATGCACAATACAATACAATACATGCAATAAACTCCCTGTGATCCACCCATAGGTTTTATGAAGAGTGCTTCTGAAGCCCTTTGTCCTTCGTACTGCGGTGCACTTTGTAGCAAATAGATGGAACAAGTAGGTCTGGAGGTCAGTTGGAATATGCCCACCTTAGTTCAGTTACTTTAAGTCAGCTATTTTATCTTGACTTAGCTCATGTTAACTTAAGTTACCTTACATATAATCCATTCTCAATGATGTAGCTACTGAAATGAGATTTGAAGTGAGGAATGTTGGAGATAAGACAAAGTCAGGTGGGAGTCCAATCGAATAAGACCCTCAAAACAACATAAAATCACGGCAGTCTTGGGCCCTGTCCCAATACACCCACTACCCCTACTTTTCAGTCCTACCCCTAAATTTTGTGCGTTCCCATGAGGGTAGTGGTGTCCCAATTCCTCTTTTCACCTAGAGGGAGTGCGGAAAACGAGGGTAGTGGATATGAATCTGGCCCTACATTCCCAGAATGCTTTTCGTCGTCATATGCGGACTGAATCAAAAAAAAAACATGGCAGACATTTCTTATTTTTTAGTGAATAAAATCCATATTTTGAGTTAGTTTCTGCATAAAAAATATATATTTTACTTTCATAATATTTACTCAGTGAATGTACATAATCACTCGTTTGCCCGTTGTTGCGAAGTCTTTTTCAAACCTCGCCAGAATAAAGGCTGATTTATGGTTCCGCGTTACACCAACGCAGAGCCTACGGCGTAGGTTACTCGGTGATGCGCGCCGTACGCCGTAGGCTCTGCGTTGGTGTAACGCGGAACCATAAATCAGCTCCCGAGCCGGCAGCCGGCTGTACTCATCTCGAAATTTTCGGAGCAAATTTCTTAACAGGCGTTATTTGGATAAACTGAGCCCAGGTTGGGGATCTTAACGGTTACTTTTACGCCTGAAAAAAAATATTAAAACTTAATAAAGTGGCATATTAACAGCGCTACAGCTGAAATTAAAACAGCTTTTGGCTCTCGGCTTCCTGATATAATGTGACGTACCTGTGTGCAAACGTAACTGCGCAGTCGCTTACGTACCCAAACGTAAACCACGCAGTGACGTAGCAAGCAAAATTTAGGGGTAGTGCTGAAAAGTAGGGGTAGTGGGAGTATTGGGACAGGGCCCTGGGAAGATTACAAGGTCCCTAAAATGTGTGGCTTGATTTTTAGGGGTAGTGGTAGTGAGGGAGGGCTAGTGGTAGAAAGTAGAGGGTGTATTGGGATTGGCCCTTGAGGTCCTCTCGGGCTTGGTCACAGTTGGATCCTGGCTTCTTCAACCAAGTTCCATTAAAAGTCTGCAGTGGAACTTGGTTTTTCAAATGACATTTTGGTGGCAAAATCAGATGTGATGTGGCCTTTCAGTGCTTGTGGCTTTGTCACAGCTGGGTCTTAGCGGAAATCCAGGAAAAATTAATCAATACAAAACTGCAGCCTACCTGTTGGATGGCTGGAGGAGCTTGAAACTCCCCCGGCCTCCAATGAGGGTCATCATCCTTGAAACTGGGGTCCTCTACCAGACAGCGAGAAATGTAAGGAAGTGTGAGGAAAGAAAATATCAACATGAAGAAGATGGACAAAGCATCATTAATCTTTCACAAATAATTGCAATTATTGCAACAGATTTTGAAGACTTTAGATTGGCCGGCTACGTCACATCCTGCGCTGCCACAGACGAGAAAGTGTGCAAAAAGCGTTTCCATTACACATTTGTGGTAAACTGGATTATCGAATTGCCTGAAAAACCACTTCATGAAAGCAGAAGAAAGGTTTTTGCGATATTTGGGAGTTTTTCAAATTAATGCAGTTTCCATTACAGCTTTTCTTTTTTCCACTATTTGGGTTTTGTGCAAATCTATGGGTCATGGAAACACCTACTTACCCAACTGCTGCTTTCACTTTCCAATTTATTTTCTTCTTCTTGCCATTTCTCCAGCGCCCACGCTCCTTCACTTAGTATTGCCACATAAATCACTATTGTCATCTTCTGCAGTTTGTCGACCACAATGTCCAGTTCTGTGGCCATTACCAGAAACATCTGCTGTCTCCGTTCCCTACTACCTTCTATTTCATCTTGGGGACTTTAAAAGTATTCTCTGCACAGTAGCTTTTCAACGCCATTCCAGAGTTCTTGGCTGAAGCGGTCCATGTATCCCATACCCCCACCAGCATCTTAGACCCTCTGTTGTGTGCTCAACAGGGGAATCTTTTCATAGCATATATTGTATACTTCAACTATCTTAATCCATTTCCTATTCCTCTTCCATTTTACACTTAAATGTTCTGCTCCAGGCTCATAAGCCTTTATGTTTGGACATTTCTCAGACTTAATTTTGCTTGTCTGCTTCAGTGTGATTCATATTCATTTAAATAAACGGCTTTTTTGTTTGCTTCTTCTGAAGCGAAGATACAGGGATGCAACTGAGGCCACGTTTACACGTAGCCGGGTATTTACAAAAACGGATATTTTCCCCTCTACGTTTTCAAAAAAATCCTCGTTTACACGGACCCGCATGAAAACGCTCTTAACGTCATGCAAGCCAATCAGAATCCTGGAAAAACATCAACAAATGACACGTGTGTAACTTCCAGTTAAGGCTGATTTATGGTTCCGCGTTACATTAACGCAGAGCCTACGGCGTAGGGTACGCGGCGACGCGCACGTACCTTGCGCGTCGCCGCGTACCCTACGCCGTCGATTTAACGCGGAACCATAATTCAGGCTTCATGCTGCTGGCTGACGCGCTCACAGGCTTGAATGAGCAGGAGGCTGGACGGGGGGGGGGGGGGGGGGGTTACTTTTAAGTGTGACTTTAGAATATTAAACAGGTAAAATACAAGAAAATATTGACGGTGGCCAAACTAATTGTAAACACAGGTCGCACACATGACGCTGGTGAGTTTCTGGTGCATAATGTGACGTTCTGAAGCTTAAATCTCCGTTTTCCTCCGTTTTCCTCCGTTTAGACGCAAACGGGAAAACGGAGTTTTTGAAAATCTCCACTTTGGCCGGAGTTTTCAGAAATGATCGTTTTTGGTGACTTTGACCGCCGTTTCCGTGTAAACGAACGGCCAAAACGCATGAAAACGCCTCCGTTTTTGTAAATACCCGGCTACGTGTAAACGGGGCCTGAGACTTTGCACATGTTTGTTTGTGACTAAGTATTCATGTGTGTGCATCTCTCTGTGTGGCGCTTTCTCAAAAGAGTTTTGCTAAAAGAAGATGCTGATTGGCAATAAGCAGGGTGGATGACTAATTAGGGTTGGTGGTAGGAAGAGAGACTGCCTCTGCTACTTCACTGTAAATAGGTCTTTGATGTGGAGTCCAAGTCCCGAGTTCATGTAACAGAGCTCACAAAGACACACATGGAGGTTCATGTAAATGAAGATGAGGAGGTAGCACATTCTGTCACAGATAATGACCCACATTCACGCAAACACATCTACAAGTACTGGCACAGTTTTCCCACATCATGCTTTTTTGAATTACCAAAACTAGTTTAGTCTCAGCAGCATTCAGGCCTATTCTGTTTTATCCTTCCTTTTTAAATTATGGATGTTTTTATTTTTAATACAAGATTATTTTCTTATTTCCCGTTTTTTTTTAAAACTCAATATAGAAAACAATATATGCAGGAAAACCGCTTCATTTTCTTTGAATTCTATGATGAGAACACTGGGGATGCCCCCACTGCTCCCAAAAGAATGTGTTCTGGTCTTAAATCAGAGGAGCAGGAGGAAAAGCAAACTGATTGATGGGTGAGAGTGGCAGGCTCTCACAGGAGATGTGTTACCTTTTTTCAAAAATGTATACAATTATATGGTGGCAGTTTAACACTGGATTGAAATGTGTCTAAAATGCTGATGATACCAAGTGATGAAGGTTCCAATGCCTCTTGGGCATCGTCAGTGGCATCTACTGGGCACAGTTTCATATATCTTAAAGCCACTCTATGCAGCACATATCACATTTGACCGCACGGGTTTCAAAAGTTCTGATATGTCAACAAGGTGGCAACCAATGAGTGAGTGAGGGGTTTGTTGTTTTACACTCACTTTCCAACTTTTCTGAGCTTCTGTGTACTAGCAGTGTACTTTGTGAAGACAGAATTGTCAAAGTGAATGCACACATGCACTTACAATAAGAATCAGAAGCGTTGAGGCTGAATAATTTAATTCTGATCTTGGGCTGTGATATCACAAAACCCTGGAAATCTGAACAGCTCCCGGATGACAAATTGTCAGACTGAAGTCGCCCCAAAGGGAACGGACAAGGGTTATGTTCTACTGTAATTTATGAGTCACCTCAAACATATTTGCACTCAATCATAAAATGTCTTTTTGTCAGATAAGATGCCACCTTTAAAATCTTTGAATAAAAGTTGACAATAAGAAACTGTTAGCGCAAATAAAAAGAGCCAAGTATATTTCCTCCCGATGGTGTCCTCTTACCGGTCCTCTTTAAAGACAGTTTCTTTAACCTTAAATTGACCACTGTTTGAACCTTGTATATGTCAACATTGTACTGTCAGCTGTAGCGGAGCCAGAATGGGCGGTCGCCACGGGGCCCACAAGCTCATAGAGCCCAATGATAGGGCCCCGTTTTGTGTGATACTTTCATATATAATCGTAAATTGTAGGCTATAATAACGATAAAATGTGCATTGTGCGGCCAGTGTAGGCTAATTTCTTACTTTACAACTGTCCTGAACGCATCAGGGCTGTGAGCCAACGTTGATTGGCTGTAAAGCTTGAATTATGGTTCTGCGTTAAATCGACACAGAGCCTACGCCGTAGGGTACGCGGCGACGCGCACCGTACGTGGTGTAACGCGGAACAATAAATCAGCCTTAACAGTTACAGCCAATTTGCCGACTCTGCAAATTTGCTGCCATGAAGGAGATGAGCGCTAACCTTTAAAAGAGGACTAAGCATGTACAAAGTTTTGAATGTTACCCTGTTCTCCACGTTACCTGGATTATTTTGTTCGGGCCAAGGGTTATGGAAGAGTCAACTGCCATTGGTGAGTCAGTGTAACCTTCATAAATAATTTCTTTATCAGAATGTTGTGGTAGCTTTGACCACCTGCCTATTTGAATGAGCTTTGTGTTGTTGTCAACTAGACCGCCGAGTCTATTCTCTGTTATAGAGCTCAGAAATTATGTTATAGACCGCTGTATCTATATCTATCTAAATAGATTGTGTAATTTTAGACCAGTTATGTTTTTTTTTTGTATTTAAGCTGTATCAAAGATGGAACTGAGTCAGTCCGTGACTGAGTTTTCAACGCCATGTGATTGATACCTGTCAGGCCTGTGTGTGTGTTCTTCTGAACAAGTTTGTGACTTTACTCTGCTTTCTGCAGCATAGTCCTATAGGCTTGCTTGTTGCAATAAAAGTGAGAATTAATGTTGTTTAATGGGTAGGATGAGGTGTTGTTGAACGTTAAAATGACTATCATAAGGGCCCATCGAGAATGCTCCGCCCCCTCTGTACTGAGACCCACGCTCCGCCACTGTCAGACATGTTGACTGGACATGACAGCAGGCTGCTATTAACAAAAAGTGAGCCTCATAATATACTATAATTAATTGGTATAACCTCAGAGTGTCTTGAATTTCTTCAGCGGCATTCATGTTGACAATTATTCTTCATGTACCGAGTGGCTGTGACATTGAACCCATATTGGGTGGGTCAAATGTTGCAGTCTGTAGCAGTCTGTCACCCACACACACAAGCTGATTTTTATTCTGTAAAAATGTGATAATTTAAACAAGTATAGATGGACAGTCCTCTGATATGCTTAGAATGGCATCCAATCAAAGGCTGTTATTTGTGCTATCAACAAGTTAGCATGGAGGGTACAATTTTACCAATACCTAAAACAATCATAATTGACCATCAGTGTGTTTTACCAGCAACATAAATGAGGGAGTATTAATGATCAAAATAAATTCACATTTTCACATATTATAAAACTATTACTTTTCTGCCACTGTCCCTTTCCTTCATTTTTGTACCATGTGGACAACAACCAATCTAAAAAATACTGGAGGCTCACACGTGTGTGCGTACACAGGCTCACATACAATCCCCAGCTGTTCCAGCGCTCTACTTCCACAGCAGTGTAGAATGTGTAGCTCACATTGCCCCCTGTAGACTACAGCGAGTAGTGCAACTCAGCTTTACAAGGCCAGCTGCTGCAGCAGCACTCGTGACTTTTCTGCTGGGAGATGACGCAATGTAAGGTTGGACCATAGATATTCAGTTGTTACTCAAAAGCTCCTCACAATTTAGAGATGAAAACCTAAGAAAGAAATGTTAAGATAAGCAGAAGGGTATAGTCATGTACGCCATTAGCATATGATAATATGGTGTCATATAGTTTCAATTTAAGATTTAGATTCTAATGAATCTTAAATTACCATTTAACTGATTCTAGATATAGAAATGCAGAGAAAGTTAGATCTTCTTATTAATTTGAGGATAAAAAGAAAAAGAACCAATCCAATGTGGACAATAAGTAAGTAAGTTCAACATCCACATTTAGCAGCAATAACTTGAATGTTGGAAATGAATTTTGGACTATTATAGTTACAACATTGCCTCTATTTATTGAGATTTTTAGGCTTCTCTGCTGTTCTCTTAAGGTCACACCCCAGCAGTCCATGTGGGTTTGGGTTTTCTGGACAATAATGTAATCATAAAGGTTGATCTTTTTTTTTTTTTTTAATTAATAAATTAATTAATTAATTAATTTATTTATTTATTTATTTTAACCTCCAGCCATTCTAATGGAGGTTTGTTCGTGTGCCTTTAATCAACCTTTAGCTGTCAGAGAGATAGCCTCACATTTATCTGTAGAATACTCTAGTGCAGTGTTTCCCAATCCTGGGACCTCATGACCTCAAAGATTGCGAGGATTTCAACATTAATCCGTGTGAATGGTGAATGAGAGATGGGGTAGTTTTGCTGTAAATGTGCTGTCCAAAATATTTAATAATCGTATGCGCGTTCGTGTTTGTGGGGGCGTGGCTTTGGACGGAGCGCTCGTGGGTGGGGGCGGGGGGGCGGGGCTTAGAGGAGGCGTCACTTTCAAATCTTGCTAGCTCTCAGAAGTTGCATAGAATAACTTTAAGTAAGTGGGACGAAAAACGGCTCCTCGTTCGGCTTTATTGTCATGCTTATTATTTAGGCTACTAACGGATTAAGCCCAAAGTACAGTATGTGTGTATTGAGTCTTATAGTTGGCATTGTGGATGTTCGCGATCACCACTGTCATAAGTATAACACTGTGAACAAGGGGGGGGGGGGGGTTACCCGGTCTAACACGACTCGAAATATGACTATGAAAGTAGCCTAAACATTCAATAATGATATTATTCATATATTGCTAAGTCACATCAGTTTGTTCCAACCAACCTTTCAGTGACATGTTTTAAGTTATTTAAAAGTTTTCTTTTAAAAAGACAACTTTAGGGAACCGGTTCTTTGCTGCAAATTGTGTTAATGTTTGTCTGTTCAGACACAGTTATGGGATATTTTAGGATCTGGCTTTTATCTCGAGTAGTCGACCCATACGGTCGTTATGGCGACTGAGTGATGTCCGAACTGGCCACGAGCGCTTCCAGCGCCACGAGCTGCCGCTCCTCCTGGCCCTGAAGCACGGCTGCCAGGTCCGCCATTGCTCGGGCCAGCGCCTCCAGGGCCCGCTCCGTCCTCTCCATCCTGTTGGTCAGGCCCCGTGGCACTCGCCGTGCTACAATCATGTTGGACCGGAGCAGATGGGTACAAGTTCAGTCCCGGATGACCGCCAGGCGGTTCTGTAAGCACTGGATATCTCCACTTTGCGCATGCGAATGTCGAGTACAAAATAACAACAATGTCACCCCTGCATGACCCCCGGAAGGGTATATCTTCCGGCGTAGGCAGGTGATCGGTCCCTAGAATCTTTTCGCGAGAGCATGAGGATTCTGTGTGACCGGCAGGCCTGGCGGTCATCCGGGACTCATAGAACCGTAGTTACAGTCGTAACTTTTGGTTCTATTTCGTCCCTTACTGACCGCCAGGCGGTGCTGTAAGCACTGGATGACTAATACCAACCACGTCACGAAGAATCCCGGTCACCTGCCTCACTGACCAGAGGCAGAGAACCCGGGAACAGAACCACGGCCAACGGTTTGGGAGTGGTGACATTGATTCGGTAGAATCTGGAGAACGTGTCAGGCGACGTCCACGAAGCTGCAGTGCAGATGTCCTCCAGAAGCACCCCCTTCAGGGCAGCCCAAGAAGCTAAGACGTTTCTGGTCAAGTGCCACCTCACTCCCAAGGGGGCGGCCACTGACTCTGTAGGCATGCTCGATGGTGTCCACCACCCAGTGAGACAGGTGCTGTGTAGAAACAGCACGACCTCGGTTAGGGCCACCATGGCAGAAAAAAGCTGCTCCGACCGTCGCACAGGCGCGGTATAATCAACGTAACGCCACAAGGGCCCGTACGGGGCACAAAGGGACTGAAGGAACTCCAGGATCGTGGCCACGGGGCAAAAGCCCAGGGTCCTCTGCCCTGTCTACACACCAGGCAGAGAATCTCCTCCACTCGCACTCATACCAGAGGCGGGTGGAAGGCGCACAGGCATCCGAGATGGGCATTCGAGATGGTAGTCCTGACGGGCTCAGTACAACTTGACACTAACGGGTCGGCCCTGCAGTGGCCAGACCCAGAGTTGAAGGCGGCTGGGTCAGGGTGGCAAACCTGACCCCCCCGGCTGGGACAGACGGTCCCTCTGGTTGGGGAGGCGCCATGGTGCATTGCAGTAGAGCCTCCGCAGCAGTGGAAACCATGGTTTCCCTGGTTAGAAGGGGGCCACCAAGAGGAGCCTGTGACCCCTCTGGAGGACCATCTGCAATGTCGGCTTGCGCCGGGAGAGGAAGTCCGCCATCTGATTCCTGTCCCCTGGCAGGTACATTGCCCGAAGGCCGGGCAGGCGAGGAGCGGCCCAGGGTAGAAGGCCCCGGGATACCCGCAGCAGCTGTGCAAAGCTGGTGCACCCCGGTGGTTGATCCGAGAGACAATGGACACACTGTTCAACCGAACCAGCATGTGCCTCCCCCACCGGTGTGGCAAAAGTGCTCGAGTGCAAGATGCACAGTCCGGAGCTCCAGCACGTTGATGTGGCATGTGCGGTCCCGGCAGACCACTGCCCTTGGGCAGGCCTGCCGCGCCAAACAGCACCCCACCCCGAGAGGGAGGCATCCGTGATGGCAGTCTGCCGACAGGAGGGAACAGCGCCTAATGGTACACCCCCCAGCAGGAATGCCCTGTCTTTCCAGGGTGCCAGGGCATGGACACCCATCCGCGATACCCTGACCAGCCTGCGCCTGTGCCTCTCGGCATCCAGGTGAAGGCTCTCCAGCCACATCCGCAGGGGGCATAGCGACAGCAGGCCCAAAGGTACAAAAGGAGCAAGGGTTGCCGCCACGCACCTGGTGAAAACCCTCGGGGACAGGTAGAGCCCGAACGGGAGCACCCTGAACTGATAACAGCGGCCCTGGTAGGCAAACCTCAGGAATCGCTGGCGACGTGCCGCGATCGGCACGTGAAAACCAGCATCCTGGTTTTGGTGGAATGGTGAACTCCACCGGAGAAGGGTTGTGCCTGTGGAAGGCGCTAGAGGCCACTTCCGCACGCGGTGTATCCAGCTGCAAGTGCGCCAGGGCAGTGCAGATAACGCTCCCCACGGGGGAACAAGCCGCCCCCCTCCGAGAGCTCTGGGCAGATGAGTGCGAGGAGAGCCCCAAGCCTTGTAAGGCTGGGCCCCCTGAGGCCATATTGACGTGGCTTGCCGAGGCTGCAACTGAGATGGCGTCCTCTGGCGGCAGTGGCGACCCCAGAACAGACCCTGGCATGGCAGGTTCCACCTGGCCAGTCAAGTGTTGAGCCAGGCAATCCAGGCGAGAACTGTGGCAGCCACAGAACACATCCTGAACCTCCGGCAAGGTTAAAAAGGAGCGCCTTCATCTGCTCCATGTTGGCGGACAAGCGATATACTTTAAAGGAGAGCTGGCTTGTCAACTTCTGTCGTTTGGGGGCAACCACCGCTCTCTTCGCCGGCCTCTTCAGCGAGGTCCCCACTGGCTGGCATGAGGGGAGGCTGGCCGATGGCTCCAGCTGCTCTGGGCCAGGCAAGAGACGCAGAGGTCATGGCCATCCGCCAGATCCAGGGTGGCCATACAACCCATGCAAGACCGCTCCATACAGCGACTGGTTCGGTAGAGACCAAGCAACCAAGCTGGGAGAGGGGAGCATATACGCTGCATTCACCAACAATATAACTAAACGTACAGGTGGGAGAGGGGAGCGGACACGCTGCCTTCACCACAAATATGCCGGTGGGATAGGGGAGCGGACATTCTGCCTTCACTACAAATATGCCGGTGGGAGAGGGGAGCGGACACGCTGCCTTCACCACAAATGTACCGGTTGGAGAGGGGAGCGGACACATGGCCTTCACCAAAAGGGAAACTTCCTTAACAAGGAAACGCAAATGAGACAGGTGGAAGAGGGGAGCGGACACGCTGCCTTCACCAAAAAGTAACTTCCTTAACAAGGAAACACAAAGGAGACAGGTGGGAGAGGGGAGCAGACACGCTGCCTTCACCAATAATGTAGCGTTCCTAACAAGAACACAAAAGTTACAAGTGGGAGAGGGGAGCGGACACGCTGCCTTCACCAATAATGTAACGTTCTCAACAAGAACACAAAAGTTACAAGTGGGAGAGGGGAGCGGACACGCCGCCTTCACCAACAAAGTTGGTTTGCGTTGCTGTGGTTCTTTGGTTGCTTCAACAGGAGCAACGTAACAAGTGGGAGAGAAAAGCGAAATGCTGCCTTCACCAATAATGTAACTTTCACGAGGAAACACAATGTAACCAGTGGGAGAGGGAAGTGAAATGCTGCCTTCACCGATAATGTAATATTCCTACAAGGAAATTAATGTAACAGATGGGAAAGGGAAGCGAAACGCTGCCTTCACCGATAATGTAATATTCCTACAAGGAAATTAATGTAACAGATGGGAAAGGGAAGCGAAACGCTGCCTTCACCAATAATGTAATAATCCTACAAGGAAAACTTAAAGAGGCTGCACAGGGCCGGCGGTGTAGTGAGGAAAGGAAGAAGCTTGATCAAGCTCCTATTTCCGTCCCGTACTCCAGACACGTGACCGCGAGAAGAAGAAAGGAACCAATCACCTGCCGACGCCGGAAGATATACCCTTCCGGGGGGTCATGCAGGGATCACGTGTGACGTGACATTGTTGTTATTTCACACTTGACATGCGCAAAGCGGAGATATCCAGTGCTTACACTCACCGCCTGGCGGTCAGTAAGGGACGAAATAGAACACCTTTCACTGCGTATTGTACTGTGTATAATTGTGTAAGTGACGAATAAAGATGATCTTATCACTTATCTCAAAAAGGGCTAAAGCACTTGACCACACTTTAAGAACAGGGTACAGCAGTCACCCCACGCTTGTAGGGATGTGTCAAGAAGGGCATCCTGCACAGGCTATAGGACATATGCCAAAGTCTGCATGCAGACTGTGAAACTCAGCTATGGTGACTCATCTGTCAAGGGAAGGACATAACAACATGATTACCTGGTTCATCTTCTGCTACTGGAACTCAGGACTTGCTTTATAACCTTGCTTAAGATACTGGAGGGGACTTGGGAGCTTGCTCAACCAGTTAAAATGTGTTTTGTGGACTTTGGAGGAGGCATTGAACAGTGTATTTTGTGGGGGGTGCCCTGAGAATATGGGGTAGGGGGTCTTTTGTTATGGGCTACTCAGTCCCTATACAAAATGGAGAGAGAATCTGGTCTGAATTGCTGATAGTAAAGCAAATTTATTCCAGATAGGACTTGGACTCCATCATAGCTATCCTTTATTTCTGATTCTGATCATAACCTTTATGGACATAATTTCTAGTCCTGGCCAAAGCACACTGGGAATCTGGTTTGATGCCACACGTTTCTTCATTGCCCCCAGCTCCATCAACTGGTTTGGGGGGGATTTTGCACCTTATAAATAATGAACTTGAATTCTGAATCCACAACACTGACTCCAGTTCCTTATATGATATCACAATCCTACTCCAAGTCTTGTAGGACGCCCATCCATTCATCTGCTTTTAAACAACCAAAACAAGGTTGTCCTTCAGGCAATGGTAAAAAAAAATGACTCTCATTGGTGCATAAATTAGACTTAAGGTTACATCTAGGCTTCATATCTTCTTATGCTGACTTCATGTTAGAAGCTGTACTTTTGATGCTTTGGTGCTTTCTTTGTGTTTCTTCTGTGAGGTGAATACACTACGAAAATCTTATTCTTTGACCCCCAGCACAGTCTAAAATTCTCTAATCTTTCCTTTGATGAGAACTTCTATTATATTAACTTCAGGTTCTTACAGACTGATACATATTAATTGACAGGGCTGATACTACTTTTTGACCCTTCTCTTCCATCCCTAAATCTTCAAACCTCAACCCTTAGGTCCCATAAAGATGTTCTGATTCACTGCCAAACTCTTTGGCCCCTGGTCATCCTACAGCTTGCCAGTCAACTGCCATTCTTCTCATATCCTGAGAATTGGCACAGCAATCACAGCAGCTCTTTGTGCCCATCTCAACTCTTAAATATATGGGATAATGATCTTCTGTATAATGTTTATGCACTTGTTGTCTGTTTTGGATGTTTTTCCCTAAGCCTTTGGCAGGAGTGCAAGTTTATTCCCCTAGGGGGAGTCTGGGCTTCTGCTCTCCTGCACCGTGCACCTGCTTCTCATCAGCCTCATTAACACAGCTGTTAATAAGTACCAGCACAGAAATACCGAAATACAGCTTCCTATGTGTCCTCCTTGTGGTCTGGAAGAGATGTTGTGATGTCCTCTTCTGTGGTCCTTACCTGTCTCATTTATGCAAATATGTTTCTGCAAAAACCCCTTTGTGGATTACTTGCCTATACCTGCCTTGTGTGAAGGCCCCACACAATAGTTTCTCAGTACATTTCCTTGATGAGACTGTACTCAATGAGAATTGCCACACAGTAAGTTGTGCATGGCCCCACCTAAAGCTCGAGTTCCGCAGAATGCCAGCACAATGTCGGAGCTGTGCCAGCCCCTTTTAATCGCCACCATTATAATCCAAAAGAGTAGTCCCACAGCAGGCTTCTGGGAGTGGTTGCGAAGCATCAAGCAGACTGTTCACGCTGCTCTGTTTCAAGTCCATTTTGATGCTCGGCTGCTGATGAACCCATTCAATTTCTACTCAGCATAACTTGCTGACAGAGCATCAGTCATTAGCATGGCATAGTAAATCTGGTGAATTTTTTTAAATGGATCACCATGGGTGAGCTGTGACATGGACATTACAATATGCTATAGGCTAAGAACTGAGAGATTTGATGATATTTGA
This sequence comes from Cololabis saira, assembly GCF_033807715.1. Lineage (NCBI taxonomy): Eukaryota > Metazoa > Chordata > Actinopteri > Beloniformes > Belonidae > Cololabis > Cololabis saira. The sequence goes on along the minus strand of NC_084607.1, from coordinate 23,372,509 downwards.
AACACATAAAAGGGGATGTTGAGTTTAGAAGTCAAAATTATAATTTTAGCAAATGATCCTTTTTATTTGCAAAATGTTTGACTGAAAAAGTCATGGTGAGATATATTTGAGAAGACTACTGCACGATTATCCCATGATCTCAAGGCCTTTAGGTAAACTCAAAATCTCACAAGTACAGTTCAGCAAGCAGTGCTTGGAAGTTTTCCTCTTTTGAAATGTTCCCTGTGGGACTTGATCCACACTGAAGATGAAGTGAAACTGCAGAAAAACTGGACCATGGCGCTCTCCACTCACTGGTTTTTCAGGGGGTTAAGTTCTTTACCCTCATATCTTTATCTTCATATAACTCTAGGCTTTATCTAAGCTTAATAAATGATGCTTGAACGGAGCCACCAAACACCAAAGCTCAAGTATGATTTCTCCTTTTATAAAGGTTTTAAAGTTTTTTTTATTATGTAGATTGTCATTGTAAATTGTTTTTTTGTCCTTTATAAATGGTGATATTAAGGATAAATCTGTCCAACTAAAAAATACCCCCCCCCCCCCCCCCCCCCCCGCCACAGCACACACAGACTCACACACGCACACACAAATGACAGAGGAATGAAATTACTCTCTCCAGACCATTTCCAATCATTCTTTATCATCTCAGCCTTCATTCATTCATCCATTCATGAGAGGGCAGGTGTGTGTATGTGTGTCAGTATAATATGACTAGTCTGAGCTGCCTCACCACAATACAATCCAACAACCATGATCTGTAACATCCATCAAACCATGCACATGGATCAAACACGTGCACTCATGCCCATGCACATACACACAAAGACTTGGAGTGCTTGCCATCTTGATCTGAGTGCAATCCAGGAGAGGCTGCCAGAAGGAAAGATTGAACTGCAGTCACTCATAACACACATGTGCACACTCACGCACAATGAGCCTGCTCCACAGCATACATCAGAGAGCCTACAGTACACATGGGCTTCGGAAATTCAATCCATTATCGCAGAATTCTGATATCACGTCTTTACATGCGCTTCCATGGTATACTAAAGAACATTTATTTACAACCATCTCTGATGGGACAGTTAAAGTATCCCATTTTAGGTCAGTTAAGATTCTCCACTGGCTCTTAAAATGCTGAAAATAATGATGTACATTCACAGGTCTTGTTCATCCTTGGGCGCAATTTCCAGATCCCTGAAGATCACATGTTTATCCATTCAAATGATAATGCAAAGTTGGAATTATTTATTTGAATACTTTGACCCCAGAAGTTAAATTCCATGTTGCAATAAGTGGCATTATTTAAAACTCTTTAGGGTTGTTGTAGCCCTGACATCCTGACCTGCAGCCCCACCCTCTGACCACCTCAGTATGCTGTCTACATCTGTTTATGTCATCCCTGTAGTGCACCAGCTAAGCATTGTGTCTCTCTCTGTTCTTCATTCTCTCCATTTTCCTGCTCTGCCCAACTGGCCTTCAGTAGGAGAGTCCCCCTTTATGATCCAGGTCCTGCTCAAGGTTTCTTCCCTCCTAAAGGGGAGTTTTTTCCCCTTGTCACTGCTTGGCTTAAGGTTTTTCTCCCACTAGGGGAATGTGGCAGGGTGGAGGACCAGCCACTCAGCTCGGCGGTCGGCCCGACACAGAGGGTGACCTCCCGACCGGTCTCGGCGGTCGGCCTGACGCAGAGGGCGACCTCCCGAGCCGTCTCGGCGGCCGGCCGAACCGGGAAGGCCCGGGGGATCGGATGGCGGCCCCTGGCTTCCTCTCCCGTTCCGGGGGGGGGGGGGGGGGCGGCGGGTTTGGAGGAGCAGCCACTCTCCACCCTGCCTGGCTTCATAAAGAGCGGCTGCACACCAGCAAGAGGTCTCTTCTGGGAGGAAGGAGAGCTGCTGAAGGTTCTACTGGTGCACGTGTGTCTGGGTGGAAGAATAAAGGATTTCCTGCACTAAACCCTGTGTCCTCTGTCCTGTCGGGTGACCCCCGTAGCACTAGCCCTTGCTACAGGGAATTTTTACCTGCCATTGATTATGTTATAATTGCTTAGGGGTGATGCTCTGGGTCTCTGGAAAGGACCTAGAGACAACTTATGTTGAAATAGACCTTATATAAATAAAATGTAATCTGACATGGGTGTGTGGCAGACCCAAATGCAGCACAACGGCGAGTGTTACATCAAAAGTCTTTATTAAAGCCAACCTCACAGCAGGCAATAGAGCAGAGTAGATCTGGAAGCCGGAACACAGGAAGTGAAACGCCGGTCAGTCAGAGGAATCGCCAGGCAGCCCAGGGAGCAGGCAAATAGAAACCAGTGAGGCTCAGGCAGAACTCGTGGTCGAGGGCAGAAGGCTGAGGTGATTACCAGGACGGAGACAGGCAAACAGGTCAGGCAGAGTCGGCAACAAGTGATCAGTCCGGTTAAATACGCTGACAAGTCAGGCATGACACAAAAACAATCTGGCAGCGACTGGCTGGCAGTGGAGTGCTTAAGTAGAAGCCCAGGGCTGATTGCAGGTGTGGAAGGTGGGAGAAACCATAGTGACATGAGGAGGCGGAGCTGGCAGGTGAGTGAGGCAAGTATGGAGTGTATGGAGTGGATATGACAGAATCCTAAGACAAGAAGACACCATTGTTGAATCTGTGTCTAGTGAAGAGCATACTCAGCGTTGTCAATTAGTTTCTTTCTTCATGCATCAACTCTAGGGGCTCCAGAACTGAGCCAGCCTTCTTTATCAGTTTTTTCACAATTTTTCTCTGGCTCTAATGCTGCTAACCCAACAGATCATTAAAGAAGAGGATGCACTCTGAGAAACAGGTTTGTTAAACATTACTGCATATTACTGCATTACTGCACTGCAAGGGCTAAGTTCTCCAGAAATCCAGTATTGTACATTGGGGGGGCAGGGGGGCCCATCTTAGATTATTTTGTCCGGGGCCCAGGAAAGACTGTCAGCTGGCCTGCATGGAGGACAGGGTTGCCCATCCCTGTCCTAGGGACAGGGATTGGCTTGTGTGACTGCGTTCATTCATACTTTGCAGCTATTATTTCTTCAAACTGGTCGTGACATGTTTCCTTTGCTGCATTCTGAACAGGAAAGAGTCCGGGTCTTGCTGGACCCACTTCCATGTCTTGAGGCTGTCATCAATAAATGTAATTGTTCTTTAAAATTCTTGACCATGTGGTAAACTGTCCGTTCATGTAGCTTCCAAACTGTTGGGAGTAGGGTTCTTGCTTGTGAGACAATTATTTTATGGTCTAAAGCCCATGAGACGAGTCTTTCTTTACTGACTCTCCTATGTAATAATCAGTCTGCACTCCTATTCCATTGACTTCTGAAACGGATGGGTTTCAGCAGAATCACAATAGTTAACAGTTACCCCAGTGCTGATCTATTGGACTGTTGAAATTAATGAACTGGTCATGTTGTGGGAGGGCCATTTGAGTTAACTGCAATATTATTATGAGAAAAAAAACCCCATCATGAACTCTCTCAAGCCTCTTACCCTCCCACTCTTGATGTGCACAAGCATGTACCCTCCCCCGTGTATTGGAGTGGCTGAAGCAATGTTTGATATGGCTTGGGGTGCAGGCTAACACTGTTTCCAATTTCCAGTTATTCATTTAATTTTCACACCGCATATCATGGGATTGATAGCTAAGGGATGTTGAGATATTCTGTCAATTTTATTTTTCAAAAAAAGAAAAAGTTCTGAGTTAAAAACATTGTATAGTCAATTACCCTACATCTAACTTTACACAGCAGCTAAGAAGACTAAATCCCCAGCAGACACTGAAGCAACAACAATTCTTAACTCATATTTATAATTTTATCATGACTTAACAGTACTGCACACTGAACCTGTTCTGTAAATAAAATGTCATGTTTTATTATCTCTCTTGTCTTAATTCTATATTAGGCAAAAATGTTGTTTATTTATTGAACAAGACAAATATCAGAGTGTTATCTTACTCTCAGAAAGGTGAGGAAATACAGTATTTCCTGAAATTTAAAACTTTCCTTTTAATGTTAGTCATTTGGGACTCTATACAGTAGTTAGTTTGGGCTGCTGCAACAGTAAGCAGCTTTCCCCTAATTAAGTGTATTTGTGCAAGCCAGCGATCATATTTGGTGACGTTGCATGCTCCCTGACCTCTCTGCGGAGAAATATAAGCAATACCAATTTCCTGTAGGGATCGTAGAAGCACAATAATGCTGATGTTGTGCAGATACAAATAATGAGATTACAGTGGGAAAAAGTATTGGAACCCTTTGTTTTTTCAGGTTTTCTGCATTATTTAGCTTTATAATAAAAAATGTAAAAATGTAATCAGGTTTTAATGGAAGCCACAATAGCAATCTGCTTAAACTGAACAAAAAAAAACATTTTAGATTTCTTGTGTCTTTACAGACCTATTAAAACAATTGCAGAATATACCTGCAGAACAAGTGACAGTCTTTTACTTAGTTTATGACTCTTTTTATAAACCAATCTACCATTTGGTACAGATAAAGAAACCTTAACCTTGTGCAACAAATGTGCCTGAGCTAAAGCACTTCTGTGATCTCAGATATTCTTGCTGAATGTGCAAATCTGATCCAGAGCTACTCAAATTCTATGCTTAAAGTCATTGCTGTCAAAGGAGATGGGACCACTTAGCATCTTCAAATGTTCCCCTTCTTTTTCCTTCCAGCACTGATTTTTTTTAAATGGGTATTTTCAGCAAAGAAGCAAATAATTGTTTGTCTGCCTATCACTGTGACTCTGAGCGTCTGATTAAATTTTATGGCAAATCAATGAAGAAAACGTATTAATTCCTATGGTTTTGCATTCTTTTTCTTGCCATTATAAAAGCAGCATGCATCCTCTTGTTGCATATCATATTCGAAACTTTCTTGTTATCCGACAGTTTTCCATCCAAATATGCAACAGAATTAAACCTGTTCCAAACCATTCTTCAAACGAGGAGGTTTGCATGAGGAGGTGCTGACAAGGAATACAACAGAGGCAACCATGATGATAACAGACAGATGGCAAATGTGGAGGCACATTAAGATAGACGTGTTTAAAGTCTGTCAGAGACAGCTAAAGTTGCAGGGATGGGGGTGGGTGGGTGGACAGCAGGAAGACACTCAGTGTATGTTACTGTGTGGATATATGTGTGCTCATGTAAGTGTGTTTGCAACTGTTCGCTGAGTCCTCTTATTTGAGAGTGATTAGTCAAAGCCCTGAGTTTGACACAATGAGACCAACCCAGCTGAGGAGAAGGCATATATTACTCTTCTAGGCCAACACGCACGCACACACGCACACACAGTATAGAAAAAGTGAGCGAAGCAAAAAGAGACAACAGTGAGCACACAAGAGTGTGCAGGTGTTTTGTCAATCACACACTTAGATTAACACAGTTTTTTTGTGCTAGTGTTCTCTATCCGTGCATTCTCATTGCTTGTTTTCCTCTCAGCCCCACTTTCCACTTTTGTCCTTCTATATCTCTTTTTTCTATGATCTGTTCATTTTTCCCACTGCTTCTGGGTCTTATTCAAAAATCCGTAGCTTCATAGATTCACGAACATGGACCTTCTTTTCCTTCTTTTGTTTACCTGCATAAGCTGTCCCTTCAAATCTTGTTTTACTTTCATCTGTGACCAACATTCATCCTCTTCGCCCTCACTCTTTTTACCAGCCTTTTCCCCTCATCTCCTTTCCTAATCCTCCATTCTACTCCTACTTCTTGGTACTCAGTGGTTATCGAAGTAATGCCTTTCTGTATTACGCCAAGGGATGAAGCAGGAATGAAATTTTCCCGTCGTCTTCTACCCCCCCTCTTTTTTCTGCTTCTATGCTTCCACTGCCTAACACGTGCGGTCTCTTATTATATTTAAAGGTCACCAGAAGTTCAGATAAAGTTCAAATCCCTCAGGAGTAAAAGTACAGCGTCGGTTAACTGTATCAACACGCTAAGATTTTTACAACCCTAAACCCCAACACTGTGTTTCTTGAGGAGAAGACTTCATATGAGTACATTTAAATGTTTTATAGTCTGGTCCGTCCCCGTGGATCATTTTGCCTTAAAGGGGACATATTATGGCATTTAATGTATATTTTAAACAGGCCTTGAATGTCTTAAAAACAATCTAAAGCTTGTTTTTTCTACATAAATCAGAAATTCAGTCTCTGGGCCATGTTTTTATTTTTTCCGCTTCTAAAGCCTTTTTCTGTGCTTCATTTTCAGGGCGGGGGGGGCTATGATAATGAGGCTCTGCGCTGATTGGCTGCTTGAATGACGTGTAGGAGGGGAGGAGAAAACTACTGGCCTTGCAACCCAACCTTGGAAAAGCGGAAGAAAATGCATGGATGGATGGATGGATGGATGGATGGATGGATGGATGGATGGAAGCACACACACAGATAGACATATCAGAAACATTTCCAAATAGTTCGTACAATTTACTTTTCATAGAAGTGTCAAGTTTAACTTTTGATGTGCTGGTTCCTCCAGTAAGCCAGTGTCTGTGTTTTTCAACTTCTCATAAGTAGATGTATTCAACCAGGGATGAGTGTTCATGATATTCAAGAATGTCACTATCACTTAACTGTGACACATTTGAGACATTTCTATACTGTTACGTTTTCTTCTCTTACGATAAGTCTTTCCAAGAATGAGGTAAAAAATGTCAAGGACATTGTAACATGTTTAATTCGAATGAATGGATCACCATCAGCTCGTCGTCAAGGTCTGTTATTAATGATCTTCTTGTACGCAACTTTTCAAGAGTTATGGGATGCAATAATGATCTTTATTGCGCCCAGGAAAGCCAGTTCCTATGCAGAAGGTAATGCAACTCTTCTTATATTTCATGTGACCCAGGGGGTCGGCGAAAAAGTTGCTTCCATTGCAGTTTTGTGAAATATTCCCATTTCAGATCGCCAAGAAAACCAACTAATGCAATCATATTTTGATGTGCGAACTTTACCTGTTTGTATTTTATATACTTTACATAATATATAATGTAAACATATTCTCTATTCAGAGTTCCAATTTGTGAAACTTTAAGAATAATTAAAGCTGCAAGCAGCGATGAACGGGCCCTGCGCGTGCAATTTGCACCAATTATGGTCAAGGACTCAAAACCATATCCGATGACACCACCCACAAGTCTTTATGTCAAACCATTCAAAAGTTATTTCAGAAAATAGGAACTATCACCTATTGACCAATCAGAAGAAGGGGCGGGGCTAATTTGCATCAATTAAGGTGAAGGAGTCAAAACCGAGTCCGATGACACCACCCACGGCTCTCTATGTCTAACCATTCAAAAGTTATAGCAGAAAAAAGGGACTATCAAATATCGACCATCAGAAGAAGGGGCGGGGCTAATTCATGCCAATGAAGGTCAAGTACTCAAAACCGAGTCAGATGACAACACCCACAAACCTGTTCGGTTTCGGCCATGGTGCCAAGAGACTTTCCTTTAAGTTGCGACATAATACAGGTGTGTACCGATTTTCGTGCATGTACATACCGTATTGTTGGGCTTGAGGCACAAAGTTTTCTAGGGGGCACTATAGAGCCATTAGGCCATTAATGCAAACCATGAAATATCAAATTTTTCGCCAGGCCTGGCTTGCGTGCAAAATTTGGTGACTTTTGGGGCACGTTTAGGGGGGCAAAAAGGCCCTCATTTCGTCGGAAAAATAAAAACGTGTCATGATCACAGTTCATGGTTTTTTGCTGTGTTACTGACTCTCCTGTCATCTGGATCCTGCCACCCTCATCAGCCTCATTCCCTTCACCTGTGCTTCCCTGGCCCAGCTCCACACCTGGTTTCCCTCATCAGTTTCCCCTTCATAAACCGGCCCATTCCCTCATACCTGTTGCCAGATTGTCGTGTGCTTTTGCTCCGCTTTCCAGCCTTCCTGATTTCTGTCCTGTTCCTGCCTGCCTGCCTGTAACCCTGCATGACTCCCGGTATGACTCCCGGTTTTGGATTTTTGCCTGCCCCCTTGGACTTTTTTGCCTGATCTGCCTGTCTGCCCGGTTTGACCCCTGCCTGTCTTTGACCAGTATTAAAGCCTCACGGACTCTGATTCTGCCTGGTGTTGTGCTTTTGGGTTCTCTGTCCTGTCTGAGCCGTGACAGTACAATCTGGCCAAGACTGAACCCAGCCAACATGGACCTACCACGTAAGGAAGAGGATTTGTGGGATTTTTTTTATGGGGACCAAGTGGCGTTCTACCACCGTACGGTGAAGGGGACGGGGACATGCCCCCAGTTCCGGCCTGTTGCTGTTCCCGAGGTGGTCCCGGACCCACCCCAGTCCCTTCCCCCTTTCTGGGGAACACGCCTGGCTCTGGGTGGGCCCAGGAGCCTGCAGGCTCAGGGGAGGCAACGACGAAGGCGTCAGCCCCAGCCCCAGCTTGCTCCAGCTCCGGCTCCTGTTCCAGCTCCAGCTCCTGCTCCGGCTCCAGCTCCTGCTCCGGCTCCAGCATCTGCTCCGGCTCCTGTTCCAGCTCCAGCTCCAGCTGCTGCTCCAGCTCCTGTTCCGGCTCCAGCTCCTGCTCCAGCTCCAGCTCCTGCTCCGGCTCCTATTCCAGCTCCGGCTCCTGTTCCAGCTCCAGCTGCTGCTCCGGCTCCTGCTCCAGCTCCTGCTCCGGCTCCCCTCAATCTGTCTGCTCCTGTTCCGGCTCCCCGCATCCTGTCTGCCCCTGTTCCGGCTCCCCGCATCCTGTCTGCCCCTGTTCCGGCTCCCCGCATCCTGTCTGCCCCGGTTCTGGCTCCCCGCATCCTGTCTGCCCCGGTTCCGGCTCCCCGCATCCTGTCTGCCCCGGTTCCGGCTCCCCGCATCCTGTCTGCCCCGGTTCCGGCTCCCCGCATCCTGTCTGCCCCGGTTCCGGCTCCCCGCCTCCTGTCAGCCCCGACTCTTGTTCCTGAGGCGGTCCCGCAGCCCTCGGTTCCTGAGGCGGTCCCGCCGGTCTCTATTCTGGAGGTGGTCTCTGTTCCCCTTCCTGAGGCGATCCTGGATGGATCTGCCGCAGTCCCAGACCGACCCCCTGACCAGCCTGCCGCAGTCCCAGACCGACCCTCTGACCAGCCTGCCGCAGTCCCAGACCGACCCTCTGACCAGCCTGCCGCAGTCCCAGACCGACCCTCTGACCAGCCTGCCGCAATCCCAGACCGACCCTCTGACCAGCCTGCCGCAATCCCAGACCGACCCCCTGACCAGCCTGCCGCAGTCCCAGACCGACCCCCTGACCAGCCTGCCGCAGTCCCAGACCGACCCCCTGACCAGCCTGCCGCAGTCCCAGACCGACCCCCTGACCAGCCTGCCGCAGTCCCAGACCGACCCCCTGACCAGCCTGCCGCAGTCCCAGACCGACCCCCTGACCAGCCTGCCGCAGTCCCAGACCGACCCCCTGACCAGCCTGCCGCAGTCCCAGACCGACCCTCTGACCAGCCTGCCGCAGTCCCAGACCGACCCTCTGACCAGCCTGCCGCAGTCCCAGACCGACCCCCTGACCAGCCTGCCGCAGTCCCAGACCGACCCCCTGACCAGCCTGCCGCAGTCCCAGACCGACCCCCTGACCAGCCTGCCGCAGTCCCAGACCGACCCCCTGACCAGCCTGCCGCAGTCCCAGACCGACCCCCTGACCAGCCTGCCGCAATCCCAGACCGACCCCTGACCAGCCTGCCGCAATCCCAGACCGACCCCCTGACCAGCCTGCCGCAATCCCAGACCGACCCCCTGACCAGCCTGCCGCAATCCCAGACCGACCCCCTGACCAGCCTGCCGCAATCCCAGACCGACCCCCTGACCCGCCTGCCAGGCCCCCAGACCGACCCCCGGACCAGCCTGCCAAGCCCCCAGACCGACCCCCGGACCAGCCTGCCAAGCCATCCCAGACCGACCCCCTGACCAGCCTGCCAAGCCCCCAGACCCACCCCCGGAACCGCCTGCCAAGCCCCCAGACCGAACCCCGGATCCGAAAAACAAGGAAAAAAAAAATTCCTACAGATACAAAAGGACCTTCGCACTGTAAGTGCTCGGGCCCTAATTAAACATCCATAGTGGTAGTAGTTTCATGGCAAAAGGTATTATCTGAATGTGTGAAGCCAGGATTTGGTAGCAGTGTTTTCATGACAGCAGAACAGCAGAAAGTTGGCATGACACAAGTTTGTTAACTTTTGCTTTCTCATACTGTTCCCACTGGTTTGGACAACACAAACTTTACAGCTCCTGTTTATTCTTTACAAAGCTTTACATAATAAAAAAAAAAGAAAAAACTTTTGAAACAAGGTTTCTAGAAAAGTACATTAATATCAGCAACACCAGTATCAATCAAAGCCTTGTATATATGAACAGAAAATATACAGTATACGTATATATAAATGTGTCTCTTGATCACTTTCAGTGTGGCCCAATAGAGGTGATGGAGTTGCATGCGTAGCACACATTAAAAATACCCCTTCAGAAAAAGTCTCCCAGTCTGTAATATTTACTATGTTTGAGAATCTGTACAGGAACCAAATGAGTAAAGACAGCAGCTTTGATCAACTCGGACTCTTGCTCAGCAGATTTTAATTGAGTGCAGCTTTGGAAGTTTTATATACTATTAAAATTTTCAGGCAGAGAATGAATTAAAATGGACTTGTTCATCAAGACAAAAATTTTTTTTCCAAGTCCAGTGTTTCCAGGTCATCGTCCTGCTGCATTACTTAGCTTATACTAAAATCTGCTTCCCCCATCAATGATGTGAAGTGGGCCGGGTCCTGAAGCAGCAAGGTCCAAACCATGGTACTCCCTTTATCTTTTTCTGTTGTTGTTGAGCTACGTCTTTTGGGGGCACACATAGTTCTGAGCATGCAGCAACTTCCTGAATAAGATGGTTTTGGAGACAGCATTTCAATGTTCTGCCATGCCTGGCTGTTCAGTGAATTGCATAATGGTAGACCCATGAGAATTGATGTCTGACAGTTCCAGTCATGTCTTCAAGCCTTTGAAAGGTACTTGTGGGTTCTTATTTACATTATTGAGGATTCTGAATTAGGCCTTTAAAGTCCTCTTGTTTGAGCACCCACTTCTAGGTAGAGTAGCTACAGTACTAAAGTGTCTCAGTTTATACAGTCTGACTGTGGCCGGATGCCTATACACTTGAAGATGACTTCAGTTATATTATGATTGCTGCCTAAATCTGATTTTCAAGCAAATCTGATCAAGTGCTTATTTTCCTGACAGAACCTTTACATTAAAATTCAAAATGTATCAGATCCTTAATCCAAACGGTTGTATCATGGTACCCTGCAGACAGAGAAGAGATGAGAACACAAACCAAAACAGAGGATAGTGAACTGGAATTGCTACTTTTGCAAATAATGCAATATTGTTCAGATTGACACATATCTGTGAAAATCTGATTAAAATGACTTTTAGAAAATACCTCTCTGTGGTTTGAATTGGATTAGGCAAAAAATGTAATGACATTTCATTTGGTTTTTAACTGTCAAAAAAAGATGCACACCATGAGAAACTGACATCTACATCCAGCCAGTCTCATGCACTTCAGGAGTTACCACTCCTTGAAAATGCAAAACCTCTGTTTTTTGCTTCTAAGAGCAAAAGAAGCAAAGACAGCTTTCATTGTCAGAAACTATTACCGGTAGTACACTATTAGAATTGCTCCACTTGCACTGGCAGCAAAGCAGAACAAAAGAACTTGGCTCTTGTACCCAGGCTACCTCCAACAAATCATGTTGATTCATGCCCTCTATAGTGTGCATGGGCACTCCAATCCAACGTGAGCATACATGTGTGAGACTGCGTGTGTTTGAGTGTATCAGATGGTAAGCATGGGACTTTTATTCAGCCATCTGTGAACGCTTATATAAAAAGGAACTAGTACAAGATGAACAGGCGAAAAGAATACAAAGTCAGGATTATATGGAGTGCTTGTGTGCAGTATCCAGAAGTAATTTGTGTGAATGTGTGTAAAATGTGATGTTTACTATACAAAATGTACAGGAGTTGTCCTAATAGGCATGACTGAGCATCTATCTCATTCACTCTGGTGCAAATGCAGCAATTGATTTTATTTTCTGTCTCTTGTTGACATGTTTTACTCTTTTGTAAACGTGTGTGTGAACATTTGTAAAGACTGTAATTGCATTTTTTTCCTCAGGAATGTTTGAACTGATTGATATCAAATTTTTTTTATATTTTTTTTTTCAATGCCAGGAGTTTCCATTGCTCTGAACGTAAAAGTCCATTAAGAAATAAAAAAAAGGAAATGGAAGACAGAGACAATGATAGAGTGAAAACTTAATTTAAAGAACAAGGGTAAAAGCCTCACGGGGGGGCTAAAAGTAAAGTAGATATCACGGTCTCCTGCTGCGCCCCTACAGCTGTGTTGACGTCTGCTCTGTGAGCTGTGTGATATCCACACTCACCCACAAGGCCCTGCGCATTCTGGGACGTAAGTAGAGGCAGTGACGTGAGGCCGGGCGCTTCTGGTTTGACCACGGCTCCGCTGCATTTTACTCAAGTATAAAAAGTAATCACCACAGCCTCAGTGGGCACCATTCAGCTGAACATTTTACGCACATGTGCGAGCGGCTTTGATGTTGAACTGGGTTATAAAAAAAATTCACATTGGATTTGAGGTTTGTGTTTTTATTCCCCCCCTTTGTGTTTGTAACATTTAAGCATAGGCTTCTACAATGTCCTGTTCAAGTTGCAACTTTTAGTTTGAAGAGCCCACACCGATCCGGAAGTAGAGAAAATTGCAGTTTATCAAGTATCCATTAGGGGCTGTCTCTGGAGGCCAGTTAGTCAAACTCCATTGACCCCTGTATTAAAATGTCAAGCTTTGCAACACAATAAAATAAACATATATACAGACTAGTATTTCTTTTTTAAACAAACAAAAAACAGATGCACTGAAATCGATGGTGTAGAACAGATTTCAAGCTTTACATTTAGCTCCTATGGTCTTGACTAAATGCCTGAGCTGTAAATAAAGACGTGACGGAGCATTGTCATTTTAAAAACGATGTGGCTTGTCTTGTTAGTTGTATAAAGAGACTGCTGTGTTCAGCTCTGGATTAGTCTGAAAGGTTCCAGGAACAAAGCTGAGCTAAGCAGACAGTCCTGTACCTACGCCCTGTTCTTCCTCTGCTATGTCACTTTGTATGCAGAGTGCAGTTTTGTATCATTCTGTGAAAAGATACATGGATGTTTCTGGAAAAGATTTCCTGAACATAAGATGAGTTGCCCTAGAATGTAGGTGTACTTTTCTGCAAAAATACTATGACAGAAGTCTAATTGACAATGCCAAGGGCACTGATACAACCCCATACCATCACAGATCTTTTGGGCTTGCTGCTTTTCAGACTAAGTGGTTGTTTTTGTCTTTATGTGAAAAAAAGTATCCAGACAAGACACTCCTAAAAACACAACACATGTATACTGTGTGATAGCTCAGAAGCCTCCAAGCCCAGATATGACCTATGAACATGGTTGTTATAAGGCAGGGTTTTTTTTTGTTTTGTTTTTGTATACAGATGACAGATTTAGCTTACAGGAACTCGGACACAACAATGCTGTAAGCAATGTGTAAAGAGTGACATGCAGGCTATAGCACACAGATTTATGTTATGGTCATAACCAGTGGAGAAAGTCAAGAGTAAACAAGTCACAGGGTCTCAGATGTGATTTCAGTCATGGATGATGAGGGTTTCTTTATTGGTTATTACCCCCTTAAATATGCAAATCAGCACATGATGGTGGTACGGCGGTGGGCTTGGGTCTGCAGGACCCGAAACCCCCAGATGGCAAATAATGTGAACTATCTTGGGCCCCTAAGCAAGGCCCTCAATCTTAATTGCTCCCTGGGTGCCAGAAAAATGATAACCTACTACTCCTAGTCTAACTAGTGATGGCTTAAAAGCAGAGAACAATGTCAGTATGTCATATATATACTGACAAAAAAATATTAAAAAAAGACCTTGTGATTCTCATAAAATATCTAAACATTTTGGTAAACTCAGTCACACAAAAGAACCAGGCAGAACAGTGAAGCACGCCGCTTCTGAAACGCTCCAAATAAGAGTTGAGTTTGAAAAGGCAGCAAAACCGAAAGCACAGCCGGGCCATGGTGCTCACTGTCCCACGGGACCCAGGATCCCTTTCACTGGATTACAGGAGCCCAGCTTAAAACTTTCTCACTTGCCCTTGACACACAAATATATATAATATACACAGATATCTTGAATTGTTTAATGACATTAATGCAAGTCCACTGGAATGTACTTTAGTCATTTATTTTTTTAAATTATTTTTCATTTATTTATTTACACCGTTCACTTTGTGAACATGCAACATACGTTGCACATACATAATTTCCAAGCAAACAGTCAAGCATAAACTATGGTTATAAAAAGGAGGACGGAAAAGCTGATTGATCCAAATACACAATACCAAAAGTGCTTGTTAAAAACTGATGAAGAACTAGAATCAGAGATACTGATACATGAACTTAACAAGAGTTGAGACATAAAATGGGAAAGGGAATGACTGGGTAAGATGGCAAAATGTGCACTCAGGCATAAAACTGAATTATGTATATGCCCGTGTGCTTGCAAGACACTGATTCAGTGACTAATATGTAATGTTTGTGTAAGATTTCAGTTGCCAACTCTACTTACCCTGATTATACTAAGATGATCAGATAGTGTCCATATTGCATAAGCCATCAACCTGCAGAATTACATAAAATACTTTAAACACCCCTTGCTGATCCCCTGATTGAGTGCATTATTCTAAACTTGAGTTAAATGCAAATGTACTACAATTTCGTAGTACCTTTTTTAAGGTTTGTTTAAGTTCTATTATGGGCTTTACTGTGTTTCCTATTCATTATTCACCCACTCTTGGATAGTTTTTAGCACACTCCACCATGGAATGGCAAATAACAGACTGGACTGCTTAGTACAGTGCTGATAATGTTCCTCAGAAGAACAAAGTGCTGAAAAACTGAGCCATAAACCTGTGTAATAAAGTTTACATAGTTGGGTCAGACCCAGTTAGTCACTCTAGATTCAAGGAATAATTAAAGCTGCAAGCAGCGATGAACGGGCCCTCGCACCCTTGTGCAAGTTCAGGCGTGCTGCAGTGGAAGCGCTTGTATGACTTGCATGTAGATTCTTCAGGCCTGGACATTTAGCCGATGACACCACCCACGACTCTCTATGTCAAACCATTCAAAAGTTATAGCAGAAAATAGGGACTATCAAATATTGACCAATCAGAAGAAGGGGGTGGGGCTAATTCAGGCCAATGAAGGTCAAGTACTCAATACTGAGTCCGATGACACCACCCACATGTCTTTATCACAACCCGTTCAAAGTTATGGCAGAGAATAGGGACAATCAAATATCGACCAATCAGAAGAAGGGGCGGGGTTAATTTGATACTTTTTCTGTATCTATTCTGCCGAGGTTCTAAGCGTGCTGAGTCGGCCCTGTATCTGACGTCATCACACTACATGCCACTGATTGGTCGGGGGGCGGGGCCGTCCTGGTGGCTGAAGAGGGAATTAAAAAGGGATCTAGACGGGCGATAAGGAACGACCAGATCTACCAGATTGAATGGTTTGACATAAAGAGTCGTGGGTTGTGTCATCGGACTTAGTTTTGAGTCCTTGACCTTAATTGGTGCAAATTGCACGCGCGAGGGCCCGTTCATCGCTGCTTGCAGCTTTAATTTTTTGTTTGTCTGTGTGGGCGCTGACGAGAAATCAGCTGAGAGCCACGAGCAGCTGAGAAGTGACAGAGCTCCTGGTAGATCTGGTCGTTCCTTATCGCCCGTCTAGATCCCTTTTTAATTCTCTCCTCAGCCACCAGGTTTATGAACATATGCAACAGACAGACGTTTGCGCTGCCATTTCCTGTTGAATAAAATCGCCACGAGCCGCTCTTTTGCTGACTCCCGCTTCCTGATTCAAGCGTCTGACGGCCCCGCCCCCCGACCAATCAGTGGCATGTAGTGTGATGACGTCAGATACAGGGCCGACTCAGCACGCTTAGAACCTCGGCAGAATAGATACAGAAAAAGTATCTACTCGTCACACCTCCACCCGCCTCGGCCCGTAGTGGAGAAGCGCAAGAGAGGAGCGTGGCGAGAAGAGGTGCGCTGAGTAGGTACTAGTGGAAAAGTGCCATAAGTGCTCGGGCCCTAAAAACGGGAACTCCTACAGATACAATAGGGCCCTAATAACTTGAACTTTAGCCTGTGACCATGTATGTTAATGAGAAGGATGAGTGAAATCTGATCAAATCCCAGATCTTGCCAGGAGACCCAATATGAGGTCATTACAGTGGCTTAGACAAGGGACAGGCATGGAGAGTTACCCTTCTGGAAAAAAATGATTAGTACAGTATCATCTGTTTAGTCATAATCAAGGTGTCAAACTTCCTGTTTTATTTTGAAGCACGTGTTTAAGTTCTGGTTTGACCTCCCTGTTTCCCATCGGCCCTGATCATCTGCACCTGTGTCTCGTTAAGTTTTTTGTATCCTGCTCAGCAGCGCTTTTTAGCGCCCCCCCCCCTTCCCGGCGCTGCGAAGAAAGAAAAACCACACCCTATAAATGCACAGCCATGTATCTTTTCCTGGTCGTCCTAGCCTGGTCACATCATCTCAGTGTGCACGGTCCCTGTCCCTCTTGTCAGAACGTTTGCGGAAAAATCCGTTTTAACGCGAGTGGGCTTCCACGAGCACAGCTGGGATGCTCCACGACTGATGCTGGTCACGCTGATCGGAGATGAGGTAGTCCTTACGAAATGTAACAGCAACTCCAAAAGTATGAGATTTGGGAAGCTGCTGCTATTTAACCACCGGGGGGGACGTGCTTTGCATCAGCAGCGCCTGCAGACCAATTCACTGTCCTTACTGTACGCGCGTGAGTCACGCGGCGTGACCTAAATTCCGCCACCTTTTGACACCTTTCCAGCGATTAGCTGCAAAGCACACTGGGCTTTGGAGTCATTCCTTAATTCCTTTGTTTCAAAACCATGCGGTCAGCTGTAATAAAGTTGAGGCTGGTCTCAGAGTGAGGCCTCAGAGCTGGGCCTTAAAGTTCAAGTTGAAATTAAGGCTTCCCCTGTTCACATAGGACTGTGGCCCAACAGAAGGACAAAAAAAAGGTAATTACAGTCACTCACTCACCAAAACCTTTTTAATTACTTTAGCTAGCAATTGAAGGTGTGAAACAGTTTGCCATTTTCACCTGGATTCTATGTGAGCTATAGGTATTTCCCAAGCCATGATTTCTTATACCCCAATCAAATTTCTTTGTTTGAATTATGGAAACGATATTGGAAAAGCAAGACAGGGGACATGAGGACTATTTCATCTGTAGTTTGTTGTTGTCCGGTTCTTACAAAAGAAATCAAAACGCTGATTGATGATCACTGCTGACTTCTGTGTATAGAAATTGTTAAAAAACAAAAAACACCAATGAGGTTTTGGCCTAGGGAACATTCACTATTGAAAGTTTGAGGGTGGTTTTGATCTTGTTATTGTTTTGGCATAACTGATGTTAGATGTTTAAGAGGGTGGGAGTGAATGATAGTCTATGCCATCTTCCCTCAGCAGTTCTACAATTGTTAAACAACTTTCAGAGGGCAGCTGCCAGCCATAGGTGAGGCAGGTTAGTGGATTAAAGACACAAGCTCTGCCAAGGGAAAAGCAGGAAGACTGTTATCAGTAAGGAAAAACAGCTAAGAACAGAGTAGAGGCAGTGGTTGAAAAGTGGGTAACAAACAGGTTTCTGGGGTTGTACTGGAATGAGACCAAAGACATGATTAAAGATTTGTAAAACTCTGGGTATTATGGGTTTGCCTGAAACATGGAGGCGTGACCATTAGTTTGTGCAAAGCGCAACTTTGAGTGACAATGAGATTATTTTTATCTTTTTATGCCAGCTTTGAGATTTTGCGGGGTGTTTTCAATTTGTCCTCTATGGAGGAGCCCTTGCGATACACCCAGAACTTCCTAGAGCAAATAATCCTGCTTAATTTGGGAATGCCATGGTGTTCCCTCGGTTGACCTAAAGTACATAGTTGGGGAAAAGAGGGTCTGGGGATCTATGCTTTCACTGTGGGTCTGACAAACAAAAATCCAAATCTGAACTAAAAGCACTGCTGAGGAAGAAAGTCAAAGTTACATCAGAAAATAAGGAAAATGACTTCCGGTTATGGCGGCGGAGTGATCATACGACCAGCGTTTGCTCCCTGACCATTTGTAACTTTTACCTACACTCAGACTTTTTGAAGTTTTTTTTTCAGCGTAAAATTTTTGGAGCTGAAATTAATAAATCCCACGGGACCCGCGGCAAAAGCCAGCCTCAGCTCACTCAACACTTCAGCACGCATGATAAAGATGCTAGCAGGGCAGACGTTGGCAGCGTAGCAACAGATGGAGCCCAACCGCTAACACTGGACATGCTCATCGGTGAACTCGAGAAACTCCGCAAAGATGTAACAGGTGAACTCACTGCATCCTTGACAACTGCCATGGCTCCTATCCACACGTCTCTCCAAAAGATCGCTGATACCATAGCCTTACACATAGCTAGCATCTCCACCATGGAAACAGCCCTCAGTTCCCACTCAGGTGACCTGACGACTATGCAGCGCAAAGTGGCCACACTGAAATCCAAGGTGGAGACTATAACTTAGACACACGAAAAGCTGCAGCTTGCTGTTGAGGACTTAGTTTTCAGATCCAAACCGCTAAATCTCCGTGTGATTGGCATCCCAGAGGGGACAGACGCTAGACTTTTCATGACTACGCTGTTCAAGGAGTTGACCAGAGATTTATTACCGGATACTAGTCTTGAACTGGACGGAGTTCACCGCAGCCTGGAGCCGCAACCGACACAGGGTTCCCGGCCCATTCTTTTACGCTTCCACAGGTACATCCAGTAAGAGCAAGTGCTGCTATGGGCGAAGAAAACACGGGGCATCACATACCAGGGCTATACCATTAGGATCTTCGAGGATTTCAGTGCTTCACTCGCCAAGAAACAGGCTTCATTCAATGAAGTCTCTCCTTTACAAGGATGGGATACCCTTCCGCTTGATCTAACTGGCAAGATTATGCATCACTGTTGACGATCAGTCCCGCAAATTTAATTCTGTGGATGAAGCGGAGCGTTTCTACCGGGATCTCAGCAGTAAGTGAAAATATGATGACTTTCCACATGTCTCCAACTTTTTGGTACCTTCTGAAAACTGGACTGAAGTTCTGAGCAGACCGGACTGCCTGGTGATCCTAGGGTATCTCACTTATAATTTAACCTTGTTGAGAGTGTCACAATAGGTAGGTTCTTTTCAATCCCCAATAGACCACAGAGGCAAGTGGAAGGTTACGACACTTTATTCAATAATAGTGAACAACACGAGTAGTATATTTTCGGCTCACTGGAGTAAAAGAAATCTGGGGGTTAAGGTCTACAACCAATAATATTGTTAAATCAACAACGGGAGGAGGGGGCTCCAATTAAATAGTTTGGCCACCGGAATTAGACTGAGACCTAGATACACCACTGCACTGCAAGAAAGCAATCTCAGAACCAAATAAGGATCACAGCAAGGATCAAGGCATCAACCAATGGTAACTCAAACAATAATTTCCCAAAACACACGCATGCAACACCGTTAAAAGCAGGCCTCGAGAAACGTCTATGGTGGTCCCAAACCCTTTCAACCCCCTCCCTACAATCAAATCTCGTATCCCCCAGGTAACGATGATGACAGCCAGTGGCCCCTAAAACGAATAAAAAAAGAATAGGAATTAAAAATGCTCAGCTGAGGCAATATAAAAAAAGGACAATAAGTAAAACTCAATAGTAAAAGTCAGTGGTAAAAACCAGTGGCCACACCATGAGCCCAGTCTGTACTGGCCCGCCCAAGGCCTACAGTATCTGCGCGTCTGCCTCAAAGGCTGTGTGCGCTGGGGGAGCTCTGGCGTACCGCACCAGGGAAGCAGACGTAGGATCAGTCGGGCAGGTAAGGGGGCGGGGTCAGTCCGGCAGCTGAGGGGGCGGGGTCCGGCAGACTCTCGCCGTCCGGAGAGAGCAGCGTCGGCCAGTCAAACCAGGCTGGAAGGCAGGAAAACAGTGCGATCAGTGGACTGAATCATGAGAAGTTAAACTCACTCGTTCTCAAGCTCCAGGGTAGACCGTCCCTCTATGTGGGAAAATAGAGAGCAATGTTCCCAAACAGATGAGCTGATCAAGCAGGGGTCCTCTCTACGTCCGGGGAGGCGAGCAGGAACCTCCGTCTGCGTACAGCCTCCAGCGCTGTCGGTCTCTCTGCCGTGCGTCGTCCCCCGCGCTGCGTCTGCGTCTTTTATCACCGCTGTCTCCACCTGAGAGCTTTGATTGCAGGATGCGCTTCACCTGTGAACAGAGCACAACGAGGGAAGACACACCCACCCCTGCGCAATTGACAGCCAAGTCCCAGTTAATGCTCTCCCACACACACAGTTCACTGTCCAGAATGTTTCCAATAAAAACAGTTAAAATCATATTTCAGTCGCCGTCAGCCGCGACAAGGGCTCTTTATTAAATTTTTATTCATTTATTTTTTATTTCATTTATTTTTTTCCTGTTGATAAGTGGTGCACTATGGCTTTTACGCTGTCAACTCGTAAATATCAGGTGTACACTTTTTCAAAGTCAAAAGGAAGCAAACTCCTATCAGTCAATCGGTTGTGTAAAATAGTAGTTTCTGCACGCTCATCTGTGTTAAAGATGAGGTTAGGACCAAAAGTCAGAAATGTTCTGATCAACTTACTCCCTCCCCTGTTATTGGATATGTTTAATGATTCTATTGAACACAGCACCCTCCCTTTATCTTTAACTCAAGCATCAATATCACTTATCCCAAAGAAAGACAGAGACCTTGAAGATTGCAGCAGCTCGCGACCTATCAGTTTGTTCAAGAGTGACAAACTATTGGCTAGGACCCTCGCCAGCTGCCTTAACCCCTGTATTAAGTCTCAGTAGGCGTTGGGCTCAAGTGCATGACACAGGAAGGCAGAGGTTGAGTATAATGCCCGGAAGGCCCTTTATTGTGGTTTTGGGGGGTAAAAAAAAAAAAAAAAAAAAAAAAAAAAGGTTGAGGCCTGGCGGGCTGGATCCAAGGCAGGCTGGGGTGACAGGAGAGTGAAGGAGTGGAGTAGGTTGGCTGGCCGTCCGACCAGATCGCAGTACAACGGGTAGGGGAAAAACTGTAGCGCAAACAAAAGAGGCAGTTATCAAAAAAAAAAATCACTAAACATAGGTTAAAGAGTTTCAGCATACAAACAGGCAGCTATATATGTGATATACACAGACTGGATACTTGCCAGGCAACTCCTAGGGAAGATCTGGCAATGAATGACTGAAGAACCAGGGTTTAAATAGGCACAGGGATCTGATGAGGAGAGTGGCTGCAGCTGTGCTGGACCTGGCTGGAAGCTCCTTCCCTAATCACCCACAACTCATGTCACCTGCGGCGAAGAGCACATCGTGCACAAGCTGTGGGGGCTGTGGGGGGCAGACCGTTTGTTGTGGAGGGACAGCATTAGGCAAGGCAAGGCAAGGTACGTTTATTTGTATATAGCACAATCCAACACAAGGTAAATCAAAGTGCTTTACATCAACATTAAAAGCGGCACGACACAATTAAAAAATAAATAAAGTGAAATAAAATTATAAGAAAAGGTAAAAGGTAAAATTATATAAAGCACAAGTTGTTAAAAAGTAAGGGTAGTAGAGTACAGCAGGTACACATCACATTCATAAAATGGCAAGAATTACGTTTCTATACGGTCAAAACAAAGACCGGGTCAAATACAGTATTACAAAGTAATCTGTGCCGATTCGTGCGGTGAATCAAACCAATTTGACAATTCTACGTCACAATGACTGTATTCAGGGCTTATCCATAACTCCATAAGCGCGGTTTTCACACAACTGACGAGAATTACGTTTCTATACAGTTAAAACGTACAAAGACCGGGTCAAATACAGTATTACAAAGTAATCTGTGCCGGTGAATCAAACCCATTTGACAATTCTATGTCACAATTCTACGTCACAATGCCTGTATTCAGGGATTATCCATAACCTAAAGCGCGGTTTTCAAAAAGTATTTAATTTAAGAGTACACGTAAATAACAAATAAAATGAAATAAAATTAGAAGAAAAGAGGTAAAATTATAAAAAGTTGTTAAAAAATAAGGGCAGTAGAGTACAGCAGGTAAGTAATTAATTTAGGAGTACGCTTCAGTAAACAGTAATGTTTTAAGGCCTGATTTAAAGGAGCTGACAGTTGGAGTAGACCTCAGGTCTACAAGAAGTTTGTTCCACCGCTGAGGAGCAGAATAACTGAATGCTGCCTCCTGACTTGGTTCTTGTTCTTGGGACAAACAAGGGAACTAACAGATCAAGAGGGAATGGGTGGAGGGGACACCGTAACATCCTGCCTACTAAACATCATCTCAACAGACCAGAGTGGCTTTATAAGGGGCAGACAGCTGTCCTCAAACATAACCGTCTGCTTAACAGAATGCTGTCCGAACCTGATTCACAAGACCCTGAAATGGTCATTTTTATGGTCGCGGAAAAGGCTTTTGATATGAATACTTCTTTGTAAGAATTCTTAATTAAAGAGATCAACTCCTGTATCCTATGACCAGTGTTATGTTCATAACTACGGAAGTTTTTCATCTCCTCTGAGGAGAGGCAAGTGGGACCAGCGACCATGTTTTGCATGGCAGCTAGTTTTGAAGATGCTCTGGCACCTGTCCCGAAGAGGTCTGAGCCAAACATTATACTAGTGGAATAAATAATGTCACTAGAGGGACAGCTTAAGGATATTTTCTAAACTCCTGTTGTTACAAATGCACAGGTGTAGCTTCAACCTGTGACTTACACACTAAGACTAAGCTGCAGGTGTTAATATAACGAACCTGTCTTACGTGGTTGTTAGTACAGTGATAATATCTCACTTGTGAGTAGTTTTAGTCGAAAACGTAGAAAACATTTTTACAGTGCAATAAGTGCATTAGCACTAGAATGCAGTCAAGCAATACACAAAGCCATCTGAGGTATGCTCCCATTTCAGAGAAGTTGGGAAAAAGGGTAGATAAGTTTAAAAATATATATATATATATATATATATTTTTATTAATATTGCATTATTTTACACAGATTTGACACAAAGCTGGTATGTTAAAGGCCACACACAGGATGCACCAATTATGTTGTGCCACAGAGGGGGTGCTGGTTCAGTTATCTAAGAGTTATTAATGATTGTTGAAGGACAATTCTGAATAATAAATAAAGTAGATTATTTATCAAATTGGATCTTCAAAATTAATTAATCAAAACGGGGCACCACCTGATGTAATCAGGAAAATGATAACTAAACAGCAAAATCAGTTTCAAAAGTTATTCTTCAGAATAATAGTGAAAGGAAGGGAGTCCGAGCACAGACCTTTGCAACCAGCGGATCTGACAAATATGTGTGAAATAAGCACAAACAACTTCTCTCATTCAGATTAAACAGAATTTATTTACACAAGTGTCAAAAAGATAGTAAAACAACACTTCGGATAAATTCTGATGGCTAAACTACCCAAAAACAACAACTAACTAAACGTAAATGCAAACTTCAGGTTGTGTGTGTGTGTGTGTGTGTGTGTGTGTGTGTGTGTGTGTGTGTGTGTGTGTGTGTGTGTGTGTGTGTGTGTGTGTGTGTGTGTGTGTGTGTGTGTGTGTGTGTGTCACGTGACTCAAAATGGCGGAGAGATTTTGTCTCATCCAGTGAAATAAGCTCTGAGGTTTTATGACCAAGAAGAGCACGCGTGTGTGTGGGGGGGTTAGTATGAGAGTATGAGAGGAGAAAACAATAAGATAAACAAACACACTTAAACTAATGAGTTGTGATGGGATCAGCAATCGAGCTCACAATGTAAAACTAAACTTGTGTTAACTAAGTTTCTCTGCCCAGACACAAACAGCCTCTTACGTGGATCTTTGTTAAGTGAAGAAAAAGGTGGTTTGGTCTGGCCGGTCGGCGCTCCTTGATGAACAAACAGGGGATCCTGATAAAGAGCGGCTCCCTCTCACTCCTGTTCCTTGTGGCTGAGGGGATGCAGCATGGGGACAGCGGCTGGGCCTCCTTCAGCTCCAGGTCAGTCCGAAGGCATTCACGTCGAGGCATGCAGGGTCCCTGATTCGGCTCCTCTGGGGCTCGGAACACTTGTGGGCCACCAGTTGCAGCGCTCCAGACAAGACACTTCTTTGGTCACGATCATGGGAGAGGCCGGTCCGTGCCTAGTCGCATTGCATTCAACAATTATAAATAATTAATAAGTAGACTATTTATCAAATTGAATTATTAAAATGAATTAATCCTATCGGGGCACCACCTGGATTTCCAGGAAAAATTATAACTTTAACAGCAGGAATCAGTCTCAAAATAGGGATTATTCCACCAGAATAACAGTAAGGGCTATTATTTCTGGTGACTAATGTTGAAGGCCATTACAAAGTTCAGCACTATCTCTGTCAAACAGCCATTGTGACCAAAATATGTGTAAAACAACACAAACCACTTCTCTCATTAAGATCTATCAGAATGTATTTACATCCAGGTACCAAGCAGATGGTAAAAGCGATACCCCAAATAAATTCTGACAGCGCACTACGTTAAAACATAAAACACTAACTATCAAGAAAACAACAAGAATAAAACGTTTACTGCATGAATGGAAAAGAAATCAAAACAATAAACACATGGTACAAAACTTTGATCATCTATGTTTCAAAACAACGTGGCTACACGTGGCTGACAAGATGACTGCGGCATTTAAAGATGGCGGCGCCCTCGCCACGCCACATGCAATCAGAGGGGATGACAAACACGTAATTTAAACCGTGAATAACTGGCGAAACTGCGCCACAAAATGAACAAACAACAATAATGCCGGTAGTTGCCGGCGTTACACAGTAATATGCGTACAGTAACTTAATTAAACACAAATTTAGCTCTGAACCGCTCTAAATTAAACTGATTGCCCAAACCATAAACCTCACGCCTCCTCTGTGCTCCGGATCGGGAAGCTGCGGGCTCTGTCGACTGCGGGTCGCGTTTCTGCCGAGGTTTTCCAGTCAGAGTCTCTCGGTTTCCATCTCCTTCTCCCTGAAACAAAACGGGACAGCGGTGGAGCGCCGCCTTGGGCCGGGCCATGCTTTCGGATCGAAAGGAGGCTCTCATGTGCTTCGAGGCGCAGCGGGGGCCGGTCACTTGTAGACGTGCGGCTCTTCTCGTCGGTCGCCGAAGCGCGGGCGTCACGGATCCAGGAAATGCAGCTCACAGCTGAGGCGAGACGCCGGCCAGCTGTCCTCGAGACGTCCCGATTCCTGATATAAACAGAAAACGCAGGAAAAAGGGGGTTTCAGTCAGAACCGGCGGGATGCTTCTCGGGCTGGTCCGGGCACGCTGCCGGAGGTCCTCCTTGCAAGAGAACTCAGAAAGGAGAAAGTTAGTGGGAGATGGGAGCCAATTACGCCGCAGCAGAGCAGCGCTCCGGGCCGTACGGACCCCCAGAGTGGATCCCGATGCAGGATCCCCTCCAACCCCCCCCCGACCGGGGAGGGGAGGAGACATGATCCCTATGGGCTTTTGGCAAGAAGCCAAGATCTGGAGAGCTGAAGAGATGACGAGAGGAGAAGAGGGGCAGCCGCAGTTTTGTCCGTCGAGGTGCGGTGACGTCATCGGGGCCTGGCCAGTGATTGGACGGGTGCCCTTCGGCCGCCACCCTATTTCACACCTCCAAAGCAGACTGGGATTTGAAGTCCTCGACAAAGCAGCAGTCTTAGGTGAAGCTTTAAAGCTGATTTCAGACCGGGGTTCAGCCGGCTTTAAAGTCGAATTCACATATTCACAAAATGTTCAATAAGACATTCATAACAGTCCAGAGTTCACATGACCACATGACGGCGACACAACAGGGAACTCTATGGGATCGTGGGCAGGTCAGAGGTGCAGAGATCCTGTAGGAAAGAGAGCAAAGAGAGAAGAGAGAGAGCGAGAGAGAGAGGGGGCGCTTTGCTCTTTATAGCTGAGCCCAGGAAGTCAATGTGGCCCTTCCCGTAGTTTGGGGTCCATGTCCAGAGGGCTGTCCCTTATCACTGAAGGGCCACATAATGGAAATCCTGCTTGAGCTTTGAGTCCATGGGGGTTTCCTTTGTTCCAAACATGCGGTCAGCTGTAAGGAAAATTGAGACTGGTCTCAGAACAAGGCCTTAAAGGCCTTAAAGTTCACTTAAGGCCTCCACTGTTCATGTTATCACATAGTCACATAGTTCACATAGGACTGTGGCCCAACAGTGGCATATCTAGGAGAAGGCTGGGAGACAAAGTCAGATCAAAACA
The DNA here is from genome assembly GCF_033807715.1 of Cololabis saira. Lineage (NCBI taxonomy): Eukaryota > Metazoa > Chordata > Actinopteri > Beloniformes > Belonidae > Cololabis > Cololabis saira. The sequence goes on along the minus strand of NC_084607.1, from coordinate 23,346,018 downwards.
CACATGTTGCTTTTAAATCAGCATACTATAAATACATGTGTAATAACTTAACTCAAATGTATTCTATATTTGAACAACTGCATAATCTGCCGATGCAAGAAGTATTTAGTTTGCAACTTCTGGGAAGTTATTTAGTGAAAAATGGACCAGCCTAGATAACATCTATGATTCATAAATCAATACGCCACCACATAGAAACCAGCCACAATGGTAATGTGACCAGTTTCCGCTCATGCTATAACATAGTTGTTTTACAGTGACATTTCGTGCTGGGGCAGCCGTCAGACCAGTATGCAGTAAATGGTAAATGGCTTACACTTATATAGCGCTTTCCAGCTGTACTCCTACAGCCCCAAAGCGCTTTACTCTGTAGACATTCAGCCATACGCGCACACATTCACACACCGGTTGTCGGCGGGGCTGCCATACAACATAGTTGTTTCGTTTTTCGTTTGTGGCGTTTGTGTTCACAAGGCAACCGTCTGTAGCGGTTCAAAGCTGTTAACAAATGCCATGCATGAACCAACTGTTCTCTCATTGGTCAGAAATGAACGCGGAAGGAGTTTCCTCTTCCATACCCCGGGAAAAACAACAATTATGGAGCATCGTAAGCGAGTGTGGCTAGTTTGTTTCTGTGTGTTTCTGTGTGCTGTGTTGATTATGTTCTCACTGCAAACGAACCGCTCCAGGTCTCGAATGGAAGCGAGCTGAGACTACTTCTCCTAGGCGATCTCAGCTCGCTTGTTTTGTCCCGCATCCGAGCGCGATCGCTGTATTCACATATACCAAACAAACCGATCTTTAGAGGGGAAAAGCTCCCTGTTTCGGAACAACTGCTCCAAACGGGACAGGTGTGAAAGCACCCTTAAATACAGCAGACAGTGAATTAAATACAAAACAGAGTTTTTGCAACAAAAAGAACACAAGAAAACACAATACTAACCCATCAGAAATCAATAACACAAAAACACAAACGATGACAAAAGAAAGGTAATAAAATTACTTTTCTATTTAAAGTAAAATATATGCTTCAATTACAAAACTGATATCAGCCTGAAAATGTGGTGTTTCCATCCAACTCCATCCATTAATACCAGTACAGCTACTCATTTTGCCTGCAGACATTCAAACTTTTAATAATGTGGAGCAGTGGATTTAGTGTCTGCCACTGCATGCAGTAAATTTTTAATCTGAGCACCAGAAAAGTGGGAGCTTATAATGGTTAGGTAGACAATGTGGTTTTAAAAAAAAAAATGTAGGCAGAAAAGCAGAGCTTGCTTCTCAAATCAACTCTGATGATCTCAGTTTGTTTCAGTCACCCAGACAAAACCGAACAGCCAATGCAACAACCATAGCCACACCAAAATCCTCAAATTATTGATGTACACAAATTATTATACAAACAATTAAAGACTTATAAATGAGGATTCGCTGTACAGAAAGACAAGAATACAGCTCGCACACACACGCACAGTGATTAAAGACGTACTTCTGAAGTCAGCAAAATGGCTCTCTGGACACAAGAGGGTTGAGTCAGTAAGACTAATACCACACATGCATACCCAGTTCTATTAAAAGGAGAAGCTGAGCCATGAAAACCGTAGATCCCAGAAGTAAAACAGAAGAAATTTAATTTGAGCAAAGCAAAAGCAAAATGTTATGAAACTGAGATGGCCAAAAGATTAATTTTATATGGGACATTTTTTTCTGTGTTTTCCACCAAACCGAAGCAATCAAAAAAGGACAGGCTTTTTTTGCGATGATTTATTCAGGAACATCCAAAGTGGCTGCAGGACAAGATTTTACTGCAAAACTGTCATTCAGCCGCTTTCCTGCTCAAATGCACACATTTTGGATGACTTTGTTGATGCTAGTTTGGTTGTTGCTCTGCTTATGTCACACGCTTAATTTACAACGCCTTAAAAAATCAAAGTAGAATCTGAAGAAACCAGACCAATGCTTTTTATACAGTAGATCAGGAAAATAATTTGGATGCCTGCTCTACCATCTCAGTATCATCAGTGAACTTATAGAGCAGTAGTATGGGTGAATGTTTGTCTTTTACATGCGTGCATGATGCTTACATGTACCTCAATGAAATGTTTCTTATTAATTCAAATATTCAACAATATTAGAAAGTTGTTGGCTTGGGCATTGTTTTCTGTAGGGTTTCTTTGGAAACTTTGTCTTCCCCCCACAGTCCAAAAATATGCAATTTAAGTTAATTTGGGAATTATGCCTACGGTAAAAAAAAATTACCGCAGGCATAACCCAGATTGTGGGTGGATGTTGTCTCATTTGTCTGTTTCTTGTGGGATGGATATGCAATAGATGTCAGACATTTGGCTTTCTGCCTCCTGCTTGTTTCCTCATCTCACCATCCTGCTTGAAATGCTTATGAGTTTTTCAGTTTCTTTCGACGTTGGGTAAGTCGAACAATTACGCCTGAAATAGTCTGGGAAAATATTGTATTCCACATTTTTGCCACAGCCATCTTTGAAGAAGCCCAAATGTGTCGCTGCTTGCATAATTGTTGCTCTGTTTTTCACTGGTTTCAATGGATGTAATGTAGATACTGCTCCTTATTGCTACTTTGATGAAAGAAGGCTACGAAATTATTTTTTTTCGGCAGGCTTTTTGTATTGCGCATGGATGCTCACATGAGTACTGAACATGAAGTTCTTTCTCTGAGCAAACCTCAGTTGCTTCGCTATTAGCTAGACGCATTGAAACGGTGTGATCCACCTGTGGGACCAGGACGAAGAGTCTGCGGTGACCACTCCAATGTTTCCGAACAGCAGAAGAAGAGAGGCAAGAAGAGTAGCATTTGCCTATACTGCCTATGCCACGGGCCGGCTCTGAGTGCAAGTGTAAACTGTTCTGTTTGACACTTTATTATTATTTATTATTTAATTTAGTTACTGTATGTGTTAATATAACGGTCGAGATCCGTTCGCGGACGCTGCTCTGACATAGATCTATGAATACTAGATCCGCCATGTCCGTTATTATATGACATCGTTTTTGTATTGGCCATTAATTTTTTTTCCCTGTACTTTGTGTTTCAGTTTCACAATCTGTGACATTAAACCTGTCCGACCACAACTTTACCTGTTCCTTGGAGGTCATAGTGTCATGAAGAGTTTAGCTGGCTGTGAATCCCAGTAGCCTATATGACAGGAGTCACACTGGGTGTAACAGTACAGATATTCATCCTCATTATCATATTCAAATTACTCTACTTGAGGGAGGAGACAGGGTGGAGTGCTGTGCTCCTTCATGTGCGCTCAATTCCACGTTGATTGTGATGTTCAAAGAAATGTGCGTGGATTTGGGCGTACGCACAGTCTCTAACATCTGAATTTTTTTTTTTGCGTACGCAAGAATTCCACGCACGGATTCATGTTGAAATCCATGCACTCTTTGTACATGAGACCCCAGTTCTTGCCGAATTGACAGATGCTGCTCTCCATCAGGGACGAGATACATAAATGAGTTGGACAAAAGATACATTTTAGATTTTTTCATTAGATTAGATACATGTAGGTAAAATGGACGTATTCCTAGAACGACATCTTGGCAGGGGTGACACAAGTTTGCAAAAAAAAAAAAATCTCTATTTTTAATTGTTACCATGTAATGATATTTTGTGGGTCGAAGAAAGAAGTGGTTGCCTTTTTATAAAACCTTCTAGTCAGTTAACTAGACAGCTGATCTCATGGGCTGGCTGGCTGGCTGCCAGACAGCTATCAAACCCAAATTTCCACTTAATGATAAAGAAAAATTCGGAAACAATACAAGAACTAAAAAGAAAGTAGTAGTATTTAATGCCTTCATTGTAAGTTTTACTTTTTGAAAACCTTTTTATATTGTGATTGCTTCAACCTTTTTTTTGTTGCTAAAAACGAATGATTCAGTTGGTATAAATGCAAAACTGTCTCCCCTGTCAGCCCTTCAAATTATATTAGAGGGTGGATTTATCCTTAATTTGGCTCCCCAACAACCACTTGACTGTTATTTCTATGAAAACTGACACGCTGTGTTTAGGTTGCCACTGAGCCGATTGCCGCCTTGGCTAACGACATACCACTTGTGATCCTTGTCAGCTTTTGACTAATCAGTGGCAAAAATGCAGCTTTCATATCATAGAAAGTAAGAGAGTTAGTCTATGTAAAGCTCCATGCTAACAAGCCCACACTGCTTCTGTGTGACTCCTATTACAAACATCCAATTAATGAACAACCCCACAGCACAAGGTCTAAATAGCTGCATGTATTCACTGCAAGATATTCATAACCACTGTTGATGCACCAGTATGGGGACTGATAGAAAAAGATGTTTATGTGTAACAAACTGTAAATGAAGAAGAAAACTAGAAGAAATCCTCCTTCCCTGGTGGCCATTTTACCAAGTCAGACTCCCCTCAACCGAAAGAACAGAATCAGTAAGCCTGGAAGCTGCTAGGAAGACATCTACCACAAGATAGCTATTTTGGCTTAGCCTTACTGTACCTCATTCTGATCATTCAAATCTAATCAGTCCATCTGTCCTTATTTTTCCTGTTGAAACAAGTACTGCTGGAGCAGAAACAAGTGGGCATAATTTCATTCTGCTCTAAACAAATAAACAAAAAAAAATTAACAAAGAAAAACACATTCAACCCCCCCTTTGAACGGTGGTGATTATTCTCTGTGTGTGTGTGTGTGTGTGTGTGTGTGTGTGTGTGTGTGTGTGTGTGTGTGTGTGTGTGTGTGTGTGTGTTGTAACTTAGGTTACCTCCACTATGCGTTCATGGAACGCTTGAAGGTGAAATTCAGACCTTACCCGGCAACAAAAGATTTCTATTTTCTATTGACTGAAGTCTTCTACTACTACGACTACTGTCATTTAGCAGATGCTTTTATCCAAAACAATTTATATCCGAGACAGACACACCATGGAGCCATTAGGGTTAAGGCCTTGCTCAGGGGCCCAAGGTGGTTCATCTCGGTTGCCATTCCAGGGCATGATTCTGGGTTCTCCAGACCCAAGCCCACCTCTGTAGCCACTAGACTACCCCCCGTCTGACTCCTGTTTCACGCAAACACTCATAGTCTACCTTGGACTCGTTTGTAAGATGGGCTATTGGAAATACTCTCCAGTGAAGTTCACTTCTCAGCGTGAGAAAAGCCATGTGTGGCGTGAGAGCGTGTGAGTCTCACGCTCAATGGGTGACTCTTGAGAGCCCTTAAGCAGCCTTCATCCACGAATGAAAGTAGCTGACTGCTGCTTCAGCAAGCCTGCTCCTTGGACCATTCCAGGTAAACTCAGTTAGTTGCAGTGGTGTGTGCTTTGTTAGGTCTTTATTCACAGCTCAGATGTTTTGTCAAGGTAGTGCTAACTAAGCACCAAGTAGCTTAATTAATGAGAGCTAGCCATAACATAGCCAACAATCAAGAACTGGGCAGGAATTTGTGGGTTTATATAATTTTACCTGATTAGGTAGGTGAACAATCTGAAAAGGCTGTGGAGGCCTTTAAACTTTTTTTAAACTGACCTGTTTATGTTTATTTCTGCTCCAAAGTTTGACATTTTAACATAGAGGTCAAGTGACTCACTTATGGAGCTAGCTCTTTAATTAAGGAACATTACTTTGGAAATTACTTTGGTGATCACAAATGAAAAAAAAAAAAGTTATTGTAATTCATTTTATCATACATTTTTACCTCATTTTGACATCTCTTTTGGAGATCATTTAAACATTTTTTTATGTACACCCCATAAAAAAGGTGTCAGTAATGCAGATCATTTTTCTTCCACAGCACAAGTTGCAGCGGCTCCTTTATTTTGTTGACTTTGTAGATTCATGTCAAGTCTGCTTCCTGGAACACACATACAGAAACACAAAAAGGGGGGGATTTGGGCTTCATGATCTTTAAAAAAAAAAGGGTTTGAGTTGTGATCAAAGTAGAATAGCCATTGTTGTGCTTGACTGAAATGCATATTGATCAAAACTGCATCATATGGGACCTTTAAAGCCTGTAAAGGACCAATTGTCCTTATTTGGTTATTTCCTTACTTGGTTACTTCTTTTGTACACATATATAATTTACATTATTTTCAGGACCGATCTTTAATGCAAAGGATGACAGAAACTTTATTTTGAAAATTACTTTTATTTTGAAATTTCGGACAGGATATCCTCTATTGCAGCTTGCGTTTGTTGTTTTTTTGCTGCTGCAGCTGCTGCGTGCGTGTACGTGCTTTTGATGGAGAGAGATTTGCAACGGATTTTTGTAATCGAAATATCTACACTTTTCTAACTTGCTAGTGTATTTCTGTCTTCACCACAGTGAAGGAACAGCCATCACATCTGGACCATTGGTGTCTCATTCCATCATCTGCTGAAATAAATTATTCTTTGGTCTTATGCTGCTCCTAATGGCCAGAGCCATAACTATTGACACAATTGGAGGACTTCCTTTGCTGAAATTTTTGCCGTTTGGAGTAAAATAGTTCCTATTGTGTGTTCACAAGCCTGAAATTCTGAAAAAAAAGTCCCTAAAAAGCGGATCAGCATGTGGAAAATTCTGCCAACATTGCAGTATGTTGTTTTTTGTTGTTTTTTTCTGTGATGTGTGTGTAAAGATGTGTTTCATGGGTGTCATTGTGGACTTGTGTTGTGCATTTGTATGTGTTGCAGATGGCTAGAGGAACCAGCAGCCAGTGGCGGTGTCAGAAAGAATCTCATCAGGGGTGCTGTTGAGAAGAAGTGGGAAAAATGGAAGAAGACAGTGAAGAAACGGATGGAGTATTGTATAGTGCGGTATGCAGGATCCTGTTTTCTTTGTAACTATAGGATTAGCTGTACTCTGTGCTTATATTTAAAGTTATGTCTTACACACTTTGTGGAAAGGACGGTAACAACAGGAACAAAAAGATTTTACATTATTCTGTGGTCATGTATTGTCAATTCCATTTTTTTAGGATGCTTCATAAAAGCTAAGAAGTTGTGCTGAAAACTCTGAACAAACTAAGTTTTAAAACTTACTAAATGTGTTTTATTTGATCTTTGTTGTAGTTTTGTAACATCAGGCTCAGCTTCTTGCCCCCAGCTACAATTTTTGTTGTGGAACAATTGAAGCAGAACATGGCGGAGTAAATGTGGATGCATGTGTGCATCTCGTGCAGTGATGGCCTGACCAATCAGCTTAACTTTTCAACTTTCTAAAGAAAAACAACAACAACTTTGTTTAAGCATTGGCTGGCTGGCCATAGGGAATGAGGAGGGGGTTAAGATAAGGTTGGAAGAACAACAGAGATGAAAGGATGAGACAGAAAGACATAGAGAAAGAGGTAGGAGAGACCAACAGTGGAAACAATGCTTTGAGGTAGAGAAAGTGAAAAGGAATGGCAGCAGAGCGACAAGAAACAGAGATGATAACGTGAGAACAGCGAGGTCAGAGGATGGGAAAATGAAATTGGAGAATAATGGATACTGAAGGAGGGGAAAAGGACTCAGGGTAGCAAAGCAAACAAATTTATTCCCACCATGTCTTTTAATGGTTTGGTGCCTGCTGGTGGGTTTTAAAATAGCTTTTTATTGTAATTTCAATAAAGTAGGAAGGAAATGTCATGATATTCTGTGTTTATCTTCATAAGAGTCTCTCACAGTTTGGAAATGCCAAGCAGAATTTGATGTTAGAGAAACATCCTCTAATAGTACATTATGTGCTGGTGCCATCAAAGCAATACCACTGGACAGTCAAACTGAGTCTGTGGGATCAGTAAAAGCCCAGTCCTTGGGGCAGGAGGACACAGTGGGGAAGCTTCACACAGACACTAGTTTGACTCCTTGGTATAACCATAATGATGTGATGGTAATACTGGGTAAACGAGCATGGAAGGTAGTGAGAAAGCAAATCCCCTTGAAATAATTCTTCTCTGCATTAATTTGCAATAAAATTTGATCTGATCATCCGTCACAATCATAGAGAAACAATTCCTTATTAAACACCTATTAAACATTCACGGTACTGCAGAAAAAGAAAAGAAAAGCAACAAACAGGCCAGTTACATCAACAAAAGCTATTTGGAGTCCAATTAATCAAATTAGGTTAGAGACAGGGTTTAGTGCTACTTTGATAACAGACACTGAAAAAGTATTTTTCTTCTAAAGAAGTAGCATTTGCCAGGTTTCACAAAAATATGGTCAAAATGTGTTCATCTGCATAAGGGTGGCAAGGGATACAAAAACAAATCGCAACAGTGTTTAGGGTTGTGTCACTCCACTGTTTGACAAATGATAAATAAGAGGATACAGTTTAGTACTGTGGACTTTCTACAAGGAGCTGCTAAGATGACCCCACTAGAACACATGGGAAACAGCAAAATCCTTGAAGACATCACTGGAAATGGCAAACATCTCTGTTAATGATTTTCCTATGCAAGGTCAGATAATGGTGACAGCAGAGCACCATGAAGGATGCCACCGCTCTCAAAAATCTTTTGTTTCCTGCAAATACAGTATGTTTAGTGGAGTAGTCCACAGTACTAAATACAGCACAAAAAAAACAACAAACAAAGAAAGCATAGCTGACCAGCATCAACAGCATCCTCCCACAGTGAGGTACGGTGGAGGGAGCATTGTAATTTTGGCTTGCTTCTCTGGCTCAGGATCTGGACTACTCGCCTTCACAGAGGGGAAAAATGAATTCTTAATTATACCAAAACATCCTTTGACATATTGTCAGGATGTCCGGTTGCCAGTTAAAGCTTGGGATTTATCAGGACAATGATTCTTACAATGAAAAAAAGAAAGAAAATCTTCCACAGGACCTAAAATCACGATCCATTTTATTTTTAGGTTGGCGTTGTATAACAATTGAAATGTGGACTGAAATTGATTTTGCATTGATTGGAATTACATTTGGGTTATATTTAAATTAGTTAAAATTAGGGTATAAAATTATTTGAGTTGACTGACCTTAAGTTGAAATGTTGCAATACAAGTAAACAAAATGGTTAAAAAAGAGGTATATTTTATACAAACACACACACACACACACACACACACACACACACACACACACACACACACACACACACACACACACACACCAGTTTTGTGCATGAACGCGTTCAAATGAACGCGTTCATTGAACACGTTCATTTCTGTGAAAACGTTGAACTGAACGCAACATATTTACACATAAAGAACTTGAACGTGAACTTGTTCATTCTGCAGATCATGAACTGGAATTTGAACTGTTCAGATTATGTGAGTTGCAGCTTCACTGTTTAGGTCCACGGCGCACACATTTAAAATGCTCGACGAGCCCGTTGCAGTCTTTACGAATGTAGGCTGATTTATGGTTCCGCGTTACACCAACGCGGACCTACGGCGTAGGGTACGCGGCGTGCGGACCGTATGGTTCGCGTCGCCGCGTACCTTACGCCGTAGTCTTCGCCGTCGATTTAACGCGGAACCATAAATCAGTCTTGACGGGTGAAGAGAGACGTTGCAGACGCAGCGTCAGCGAGCCGTCAGATGATGATCCGTTTATCATTATCTGCGGGAATTTTACACGTCGTCTCCCAAAGAGTCTGAAAGGAAACTAACCTTTCTGTGCAAATTGTGTCCACCTGCGCTGAGAAAAACAAGTCTGAGCGTCTGCCTCGTCAACTTCAAATTTGAAACGTCATGTGGAGTTAAAGCATCAGTCCAGTGTGAGGAAATATCTGCGAGTCCTTAACAATCAAAAAAGTTCCCAAAAAGACCAAGAGGTCTGATTTCCCAGTAACAGGTAGACAAATTGATAATGCACTACAATGTTGGAGATTTACAGCCTCTGAATAAAGTTGAAACGCCACTAGGACAATACATGATTGTATTCAGCAGGGGTCTCCAACCCTGTCCTGCATGTTTTACATGTTTCCTTGCATCATCACACGTGATTCTAATTAATGGCCGTCATCAGCTTGTCATCCAGGTCTGCACAAGTCTGTTAATGACAGTCATTTATATCAGGGTTCTGAGGGGAAATATCTAAAACATGCAGGACAGGGGGTCCTGAGGACCAGGGCTGAAGACCACTGGTATACGGTGAACAGTTTTAGGATAGGGGGGCTTTTCATTCGTACTTCTCACCTAAAAATATTGAAATGAACTGAATTTGAACTAGTTCAAAATGAAAATGGTGAACTATGAACGTGAACAGTTCATTTTTAAACTATGTGAACTGAACTTTGAACTAGTTCATGAGAAGTATGAACTTGCACAACACTGATGCGCACACACACACACACACACACACACACACACACACACACACACACACACACACACACACACACCTTTTATACTCCCTTTGAAATTAAGTGGTGCGCAGTCTATAATGAACTGGATAAAAACAGCAATACATTTTAAAAAGTCAGCATTCTGCAAAAAGGAAGCCGAGTCTGTGGACTCACCCACTGGAGCTGAAGTCACTGAGGTAGTTAAACTCCATAGTGGCTCTGGGAGTGGACACAGTCTGCTCTGAATTCCTTAAGGCTCTGGCTGTTGTGGGCCTGTCTTGATTGACATACCTCTTAACAGCACAGGTGACGCCTCCAAACTGGCATACTGGGATGGTGATTCCCCTCCTTAATAAAGGGAGACCACTATTCAGTCCCTGTACAAAACAAAAGTCAAATTTCTGGTGAGAGCAGGACTGCCCTTTGTCATAACTCTGTTCACAAATATTATAGATAGAATTTATAGATGCAATCAAGAAGCAGAGAGCTCCCGTTTGGTAGCCAAAACATTCAATCTCTGTTTTGTTTTTTTCGGATGACGAGGTCCTGTTGACTTCAAATTGAGATCTTAAGGTTTATTGGACTGGTTCACAGCCACATGTGAAGCGCTAAGGATGAGAGTCAGTACCTCCAAATTTGAGACCATGGTTGTCAGTCAGAAAGGGCTGGAATGCCCTTTCTGGGTCCAAAAGACATGCTGCCTCAAGTGGACGAGTTTTAGTATTTTAGAGTGTTCATGAGTGAGGAAAGAATGGTCAATAGATTGACCAGATTAGCCTTTTGGTGTGGTGTCTGCAGACTCAGTACCATGCTGTGGTGAAGAGCTAGGGGATGCAGAGGTGCAGGTGCTGAATCCATGCTACCCTGAATAGCTATGGGATTTTCAGAGTGGCTCTCTTCCTAAATCACATAGCACATATGTAACTAATATGGTCCAGTTTTCCTCTGACACTCTTGGTGTTGACCTCAGAACTTCTCTCTTAGGCTCTTCACTTTGTTAATGGCCCAAGTTATGATTCTTGCAAAAGATGCTGTTTGTCAATTTAGAAGCCTGGTCCCATCGTTCCGTGTCAACCTATTAACATCAGACCAGACCTTTGTTGAGGTGTACCCTCGGTGGCTGTTTATTGAGGGGCCAGCTTGACACTTGACCCCGTGTCAGTTAATGTAAAAAAAGAAAGCCAACATGCTTATTTGGGATGATAAATAGGGGGAATCAGGCAATGTATTTGACCATTTGAGCAAAAATATCCTGTTGGGTGTCATTTGTCCAAAAGGACATTGTCCCAGTAAGTTGTAGTTTGTTCATCTTCTAAAGGATCTGTACTTGTTCATTCCCATTTCTAATTATACATAATATAATTACAAACCACTACATTTTATGCTATCTCAGCATTGTCCAGTCTGAGATTTGGAGGAGTTGCAAATATCTTGAAAGTCTTATACTTGTAAAGTGTTTACTGTAAACTGCACATTGTTTGGAAATAACCTTATAACCATTCCCATACTGGTGAGCAGAAACAGTTGGCTCATGAAGCTCATTGTTGCTGTATTGGCCTTTTGGGGTTATTTAGGACACATGTGAATGCTCCAGAGCAGCTGCTTTTACCGAGGTGCTCACACCTGCTGATGATCAATTAATCAGGTGTATTTGATTAGTAGCACCTATCTGCTCCACTTTTAGTTATTGTCGAAGTAGTGACATTGTATTAAGTTTACGCAATGCCTCTGCATTTTGGCTTTCATTATACTAAATAAATTATGACACAACTTGTTCTAATGAACTCTCATGAATAAATGCAGCTCCAATGGCCCACTTTGATTAAAATATTTTTTTTCAGACTTTAGATTAGACATCTGCTTTTCTGTTTTCACCACACAGTAACTTATGCTAATGGTGGAGGGGAGGGTTGCACATCAGCTCTTGAAGCAATCCTCCAGATGCTTAAGTTTACCACTTATCAGTTCAGAGTCCTTCAAACTTACACAAGAGGTAGAGGAAATAAACAACAAAAATGCATTTAGACGCTACAATTATTCACCACAGCCCTAGGGAACTTACATGGAACTCAACTTTATTCAACTAGACCTTATTCAACTAGACCTTAAAACCACAACATAGGTGTGGTTTTGTAATAGGTGGTGTATGAACATTTATGTGGAATTAAAGCACACATTTTTATCATATTTTGCTTTCCCTTTTGTTTTGAGGTTCCTCTATTTTAACCCCTAATGCAATTAACTTTTTAATGCTTGCCATAAGAAATTATACACCAAAAATCCTTTCTTTTTTATATATTTGAGGTATTTATCATATATTGAAAAGAAATGTATAAATAACAACGTATCATTGTAAATGCATTGGGTAATTTTATGCATTTTTTCTTATTCATTTGTTTTTATTTATTTAAATTTTTCTTGTATTTTTTTAATCTATTTATTTTGATTCAGAGAGTGGTAAGAAGGATGAAGATTCCTGGATTTGACTTGCTCTGTGGGTGTACCCTTGCCTTTTGTCTGTGATGAGCTGGGTAGGCTCCAGACCCCCTTGACCCTGTATTGACATGACAATGAATCACAATGAATGTTGTTCATTGTTTCCTTTTATACGTTTTGCCAGCCTTTCTATTGATGTGAATAACATGTTTACTATTTCAGACCTAACTGCAAACAGTACTGACATGTTTCTAGTTCAAAAGTGCAAACACACTTAAATTAACTGAAACACATTTTGTTGAGATTGAATAGTGTGGTTTATATTTTCCCCAAAACATGCAAACCAGAAATGCAGTTTTCAGGTTTTGCTGTCAAGCCATTTAGAATCAGCAAGATGATTGTCTTCAGTGCTTTCATCTTGTGATAACGCAAGCGTTAAAAGTTGAGCTTCTGGATGACTCCTCAGGCTACTCTTGTGATTCAGCACAAGCTACTTCTTTCAACCTCAGTTTTATGGATTAAAGTTGTAACCACAGAACACTGTGTACATGCATCCTAAAGTGTTGTGCTTTAATTTTTCACACCGTTGTAAACTTTGGCTATGCAAGATTAATTTATGTTGAAGCAACTTCATGCTTTATTCAGCCCTGCATTTATTTGTTTCAACAAAAATGGTTTAAGTTTGATAAATGCAGGTGATGAGGAAAGTACATTGGCACTTCTTCCATATCCTATGGCAATTTTAGACAACAACATGGGTTGGCAAGAGCAAGACTTTATGGATATTAAATAAACAAAAAAGATAAATATGTGCAGTAGGTATTGATGTTAGAGGTTTTTTTCTTTCCTCTATCTGAAGTACTTATATCATACATATGGTCTGATATAGAAACAATTATTATTTAATGGCTTGGTCTCACTTTTCTGTTTTATCTTTAATTTTGTCGTAATTATATATAAAGCTTTCCTTCATCATATGTCCATACTAACGTTAATATCAGGCCACAATGTTTCTTATTCAGCGTTTTTTTTCTTTCTATTATTATTGTTATGTATTTCAAAAGAGAGGATTGATGCTTGAAGCCTTCAACCCTCGAGTGCAGCAAAAGAACTGGATAAATCCTCTGTGACATCATACACAGGTTGTTGACTACGCCCAACCCTGGTTAAAGTAAGCAGTAACCTCACAGTAAGCTGATGCTAACAAGCTTTCTTACATTACTAAATCTGTCTGAAGTTGCCATCAAAACAACATTTGTGAAGAAGAAGCTTTATTATCATTGTACAGTATACAACAAAATTTAGTTCGGCAGCATCCTCCAGGGACAGCAGCTACATTCACAAGTCGGAGTCCCAAACAGCAAAAACAAAGTGCAAGTGAAATTATTTACATCAGGACTGGTGTTATGAGAAATTATTTACATAAGGACTTGTGTTATGAGTCCTGTAGCAGTCTATTCAAAGCCGCGGGGAAGAAGCTGTTCTTCACCGGTCGGTGCGGGCTCTCAGAACTCTGAGTCTACCAGAGGGGAGGCTGGAGAATAGAGTGTCCTGGATGAGTGGGGTCGTCTCTGATCTTTTTGGCCCTTCGGGGGAGATGGTTGGAATGGATCTCCTCTAGGCGTGGGAGCGGGGAGCCAATGATCCTCTGAGCAGTCTTGATGACCCGCTGCAGGTATTTCTTCTCAGATGCAGTGCAGCTGGCATACCACACCGTGCATCCGTAGGTCAGGACACTCTCTATTCTGCAGCGGTAGAAGTTCTTGAGCAGAGGTGGAGGGAGTTTGTTCCTCCTGAACGTTCTCAGGAAGAAGAGACGCTGCTGGGCCTTTTTAATAATGTGGGTGGTGTTCACAGTCCAGCCCAGGTCCTCTTGAGATGTACAGGCCGAGAAACTTGAAGTTTCTGACCTGCTCCACTTCTTCCACGTTGATACTCAGGCATGAGTGCAGTGTGGTCCTTGTCTTCCTGAAGTCGACGATGATTTCCTTCGTCTTCTTGGTGTTAAGGTTGAGGTGGTTGTCGCTGCACCAGACAGCCAGTGCTTGGACCTCCTCCCTGTATGGTGCCTCATCATCATTGCTGATCAGTCCAACAATGGTTGTGTCGTCAGCAAATTTGATGAGGCTGTTGGATCCGTGGGTGACGACGCAGTCGTGGGTGTATAGTGTGTACAGGACTGGACTGAGGACACAGCTCTGGGGAACACCAGTGTTGAGGGTGATGGTGGAGGATGTGGAGGTGCCCATCCTGACATGCTGGGGTCTGTTAGTCAGGAAGTCCTTGATCCACAGACAGAGGGAAGTTCCAAGCTGCAGTGTTTACAGTTTGTTGACCAGTCGGCTGGGGCTGATGGAATTGAATGCCGAGCTGAAGTCGACAAACAGCATCCTGAGGCTCTCGATGTGGCTGAGAGCAGAGTGGAGGGGCTGTTGGATCTGTAGGTGAACTGATGTTGGTCAAAGCCAGGTGGGATGTGGACCTTGACATGCTGCAACACCAGTCTCCCCATACATTTCATGATTACCGGTGTCAGGGCCACGGGCCGGTAATCATTCACCCCTGTGATGGCAGAGGATTTGGGCACAGGAATTATGGTGGTGGTTTTCAGGCAGGTGGGGACTTTGGCATGCTGTAGTGAGCGGTTGAAGATGGTGGTGAATACAGCAGCAAGCTGATGGGCACATGACTTCAGCACCCTTCCTGGTACTCCATCCGGTCCTGCTGCTTTGCTGGTGTCGATGCTTCGCAGGACCCGCAGTACCTGGTGTTGTTGGATGGTGGGGGGCTGGTCATGCTCTGAAGGTGTCAGCTGTGTATCCTCTGCCTGTCTGCTGTCCTTTTCGAAGTGGGAGAAGAAGGTGTTAAGCTGGTCCGGGAGAGAGGTGACGGTGAGGGAGGGGGTGGAGTGGCATTGTCTGTAGTCTGTGATGTTCTGGATGCCTTTCCACATGGAGCAGGGGTTTTCTCTGAATTTAGCCTCTATCTGCTCTGTATTTTGTTTTAGCAGACTTGATGCCTCTGTTCAGGTCCCCTCTAGCCCTCCTGTAGGCCTCCCTGTCTCTTGATCTCAGTGCTGAGTCCCTGGCCTGTAGTAGTGCTCTAATGTGGGTGGTGAACCAGGGTTTTTGATTGGGTTTTTGATTTGAGTTCTGTCAGAGCTGAAATGAGGCTCCAATTGAATTTTAGCAGGACTTTCAACTAGATGACACTCAGCTTACTGATCTAGGCCTGGTCTCCTCAAAGCTCTATTGGAACCTTCTTGGTGTAAGTCCATCTGAAAAGGTCCAGGCCAATCTGGAGGCCAATCTGGAGGCTTGACTGGAGAGGCTGGCTGTTAGAGGCCGATGAGCTAGAGGCTCTGGTTGGCCCTTGGTTATAATCTAATGGTGCTTTCATACTAGTACCTACTCAGCGCGACTCGACTTGCCACGCCTCATCTCGCCTCCACTCGCCTTGCCCTCGTTTGTTTTTAGACACGCAGATGAGAAGTAGGCGGGTTGGAGCGAAGCTGCTGTGACGTATTTGATATTGTGATCTAAACGAAGAAGACAACAACACTAAGGATGTAGAACCTGGAGGAGATGATAAATGTGCTACTGGATCTGTGACTTGCTGCTGAAAAGTCTGCTTGTAGCCGCGAGCAGCTGAGAAGTGGCCGAGCGCCTGGTAGATCTAGTCGTTCCTTATCGCCGGTCTAGATCCCTTTTTAATTCTTTCCTCAACCACCAGGTTTATGAACATCTGCAACTCAGAGTTGGATCACGAAAAAAAACGTTTGCGCTCCCATTGCCTGTCGAATAGTCGCAAGTTGCTCTTTTGCTGATTTCCGCCTCCTGACTCAAACCTCTGACGGCCACGCTCCCCGACCAATCGGTGGCGTGTAGTGTGATGACATCAGATGCAGGCCGACTCAGCACGCTTAGAACCTCGGCAGAATAGATACAGAAAAAGTATCAACTCGGCACGCCTCGACCCCTAGTGGAAAAGCGCAAAACCGGGGCGTGGCGAGTCGAGTCGCGCTGAGTAGGTAACTAGTGTAAAAGCGCCAAAAGGTAGCTGCTGCTTGCTACTTAGCATAGCTTCATCATTGGATCTTTCCAGGCTAACCCAGAGTTAGTCATAGCAGATCTGTTAGAATATTTATTAGCACAATAGGCCATATTATGGTTAAAATTATGATGCTTTGTCAGGTCTGTCTTAACAGCTCAGTAGTCAAGTTCACTGAAAATGCTTAGCTCTAAGTTGCTAAAGCCTTGAAAGCTAATCAGTAATACCAAAAAAGTGTAATGTAGCTGTTGCTCTAAAAACTTCAAAATTCTTAACTGAAAAATGCACCGTCCATACAGCTGTCATGGATGTAAAGTTTAATTATGGAGATCAAAACCCAATTTTGTATGAAGCTGTAAGTATGTTCATTTCTGCTGCAGAGTTGGACATTTGAACGGAGGGGGAGGGGGGTTCAATGGGACCAGTAGGATTTAATATGGTGTATGGTCCCTAGTGGGCATTAAAGAAACTGCATGTACTGTCACTCACTTTCATGGTGGTGACAGTTAAGCAAACCAGATGTAGCATCCTGGTTCTAGCGTTTATGTAAATGAGTGTTTAAAATATAGACCTGCGAACAGTGAAGGGAGCACTGAGGCTTATGGTTCTTATCGCTTTTAAAGTATCATTTCACTTGGGCCAGTGGGTGGATCGGTCAGCTTCCAGTCAGAACATTGATTCCCACCTGGCATGTTGAGGCATTCTTGGGCAAGATAAGGAACCCCATGTTGCACCCTTAAAGTGCTCTTCACTAGATGCTTTTGATAAAAATATATTATATATATATATATATATATATATATATATATATATATATACACACATACTGTATATTTTACACACAATAATACAACACTACAAAGAGTATTTTTAATTTTTTTTTCTCCCATTTTAAGAGAGGGAGCCTTGTTTCCTTTTGTACAAGATTGGAGTAATTTGTAATAATTGCGAAAGGAAATCTTTTATATTAGCACAATGTGAATGTACCCTCCATGTAATTTGTAAAGGTTCCAACTCAAATTACCTAGCACATTTAAAACAGAGATCATTAGATCATTTCAGTTGGTGTGAATATCCTTTGTAGTTCAGTGATTTAGAAATGGGAGTATTTTTATTTTTTGGCAACATTTTTGCCTCTTTTGTGGTGGAATAAAGGTGTCTTTGGTAGATGTAATGATTGATAATATTTTAGGAGGCAATTTGAGAATCCCTTCATTATTTAGATGCATGAGAAGAATGACACACTGAAGCTGCTCAATTACCTGCTGAAGGAGAAAATCTGAGCCTCAGAGGAGTGTCGCAACAGACAGTAAATAGCATTTTTCTAATTATAACTACAATTGCTTTTTAGATTTTGCGTTAAAACTTCAGCATATGGATAACATATAAGAGTTAACTTTATTTTACCTTATTTCAGGTTGCCACCTGTCAAAATGTGACTTGTTCTGACTGAAATCCAATTCTATATCAGATACCTTTAGTTCAATATTATGGCGTGCAGGGATTTATATTAGTCCTTTTTTCACAAAATACAGGCTTTTCTCATGCTGTGTGAACGCGCTGCACAAAACGGGAATTTTTAAGTTGCTCGATTGCTTCTTTACAAATAGGTCATAATATTCAGATACTCAAAGGAACTGTAACTAATTGGGTTGTGATGTCATTTCAATTTCACTATGATTTGAAATGTTTTTTTAGGTGTCATCATTTTGATTTATATAATCAACTCAACTGAATCAGCTTAAACCAAAAGAAAAAAAAAATCACATATGCTGCCAGCTAGTGGCCAATATTGTGTAATATTTTTACTGTAGCTCTTGAAACTTAAAACAATAGATGTGGAGCTTTAGGTAAATAAATAATTGTTTTTTTGTGTGATATTTTCATCCCTACCAAACTTTGACAGTGAGAGTTTGATATGTTTGATACACAGTGGGACAAGATCTCAGCTGAATGGGACGCGGGACAAAAGAGGCTCTTTGGAAATATTCTGCACCGCACTTGCACGGAAGCCTCCCAACCACATCCTCCATCTGATGCTTCCACAAGCATGAAATAACGACTTTCTGAAGAAATAGCATTGGAACATAACCTGCATGTTACTGTAGTGTGTCCTGTCTGTTCCTATCTCACGCCTCACTGTTGTGTTATGTTTCTGCTCTGAAATATAGATTGGCTGTCTTGCAAACTCATTGAAGTGTGCAACATAAGCTGTTGGCTATTGGCTGTAGAGAAGAAACATCAGACAAACACACACAAGGACACACTGAGAGGCAAATCAAGCAAAGCACGAGGAGAGAGAATGAAGTTCATCATTTATTGCTATCTAACCAATGTGTGAGCTGCAGGGAACATCAGTTGGCCAGTATTTCCAAATACATTTCATAAGCCTTTGCTTGTACTGTAGAGATTAAGGCCCTATCCCAATACACCCCCAACTTTCTTTCACTAGCCCTACTTGCTACCACTAGCCCTCCCTCACCATCACTACCCCTAAAAAAGAAGGGACAGATTTTAGGGCACTTGAAATCTTCCCAGGGCCCTGTCCCAATACACCCACTACTCCTACTTTCAGCACCACCCCTAAAATCAGGAAGCTGAGAGCCAAAAGCTGTTTTAATTTCAGCTGTAGCGCTGTTAATATGCCACTTTATTAAGTTTTAATATTTTTTCAGGCGTAAAAGTAACCGTTAAGATCCCCAACCTGGGCCCAGTTTATCCAAATAACGCCTGTTAAGAAATTTGACCCGATGTTTTCGGAGATGAGAAGAGCCGCCGGCTCGGAGCAGCAGCAGCCGGAGTACAGACGTGATCGCCCTGCGCCGTCGTACCGGGGGAGAAACCTGCAGCTCTGTTGAGAATTACCGCTGGCTGAAATAAATCATTTAGGAAGATAAATGTTGGTTTAATGGATGAAATCTAACAGTTGTAGCTACGCCTGTTAAGAAATTTGCTCAGAAAATTTTGAGATTTCTGCCTGCCGGCTCCGGAGCTGATTTATGGGTCCGCGTTAAATCGACGCAGAGCCTACGGCGTAGGGTACGGCGTAGGGTAAGGCGTACGGCGCGCGTCGCCGCGTAACATCGACGCAAAGCCTACGGCGTAGGTTATGTAACCTACGCCGTAGGCTCTGCGTTGGTGTAACACGGAACCATAAATCAGCCTTTATTCTGGCGTGATCGTCGGCAAACAAGTGATTATGTACATTCACTGAGTGAATATTATGAAAGTAAAATATATATTTCTCGCTAGAAATGTAATCGACACATTTTTATGCAGAAACTAACTCAAAATATTGATTAATTCACAAAAAAATAAGAAATGTCCGCCATGTTTTTTTTTTTTTGATTCAGTCCGCAAATGACGTCGAAAAGCATTCTGGGAAATTTTTCTGTCCCTAGATCAGCTACTCAGCATCGGAAAACACTCGATCCGTAGGGACAGATTCATAGCCACTACACTAGTTTTCTTCACTACCCCTAGGTGGAAAGAGGAATTGGGACACCACCAGAAAGGTGTTTCTGCTATTGAATAACAAATCCACGTGCAGTTTAGGATTTTTGCTCCGTCTGGCTGGAATGATCCCACCTCATGAGGGATGTTTTCAAAATGCTCTGAGTAAAAAGACTATGGACGAGTTGGCTAATTTAGACAGTCTGCATTCCCTTATCTATTGAATTTAAACCGGAGAACTGCGTATTTGAGCAGCACAATACACCTCCTTCATCTTTTCCCTCTTTCTTGAGAATGGCCTCCCGGTCTGTACACCAAGTAATGTTCACCCAGAGATATAATTCAAGCACCTAGATGGGGTTCACTGAACAAACACTTGTTAAAGAAAGTAACAGGCCCAGTTTTTTCTGTCGAGTTACAGGTCAGCCAAACAGCTTTTTATACATAATCTTCTTTGTGACGATGAGATTGTGATTCATTGTCCCCGTTGGCTCTTGTAACCAAAATTCTTATTGGTCGATTCTTTAATTTAATTTCATGGGGAGGAAAGTACCAAGTTCTAAAGGGGGTGTTTTCAGAGCACACCTCTTTCACAAGTAGGGGTCCATCTTTGGACACCCCCTTATTTTTGCTATTTTTGATTAGCCCAACCCACTGACAAGAGATGGATAGATTGTAAAGTAGAAGGACAAGGTCCGGTAAATTCTTGAACTCTATCATGTCAAAGACATCTATAGTGTGGCAGAATTTCATAAAAATTGACAATGGAAAAAAAGAATGCAAACTTTGCATAGTTTGAATGAGCTCTACATCAAACATCGCGTATCACCTGAGAACGGTAAGCCAACTTGCCCTGTGTGTTCTGACAATATGAACATATCAGAATTGAGATATTTCAATGTTTTAGTCAGTAATAATTGTTTTGTAACTGAAGGCGCACCCGCCCGCAACAACGGCAGCAACCCTCAGATACACCCAGACCACGTTGGATATTGAGCCTCTCACTCCGATCCACCTGTGTGCTGTTAACGTAACTATCTCTCTCTCTCTCTCTCTCTCTCTGTCTCTCTCTCTCTGTCTCTGTCTCTCTCTCTCTGTGTACACGCCTGCTGGTTTCTAGTGTATGTGTATGTTTCTTCAGGTGTTATAAAGAGTGCAGATGTCAAGTTACATCGTGTTAGTGGACATGTAATAAAACTGAACTTTCCTCAACCTTTGTGATGTCAGTGAGCACTTTTCAAGTCATTTAAGGTCAAAAAAGATGCCGAGCTGTAACAACTGCTCACAATAACAGTGAAAACCCAGCTTTTGTGACATGGAGTTGAAGAGTTATCCACAACCCCGACTTTTCCATCCATGTGTATTTATTTATTAGTTTGTAAAGCTGACTCGTATGTGAGGAAAGAGTACATTTTGTATGTTTCCAAATTGGAGAAAATTACACAATACTGTCATGCCCATTCCTCCCACCCTACGACGATCAGCATCGCCAGCAGTGGCTGGTGTAGTTTTCTCTAGGGGGCTATACCAAACTCCAAAATGGACATGGACCAAAAAGCCGGCAAATAATGTACTAAAATATCACATCTGTATTTTTTCTCTTTTTTTTCTTTAATACTCAGAGGTACCAGCAATAACAGATAACAATAACAGAAGCATATAAGCCAGTTTTCTCATCATTGTATGAAGTTTGTTTTTTTTTTTTTAGATATATATGAGGGGGATCGGAAGGGAAGGGGTGAGCGGTGGCATCCGCTGCAAGTCTTAAATGAGAGAAACACAGGAAATCACACAACGAGCACCCAAGCCTTTGGAATCTGCAAGAGACAAAAACAAACAAACAGAAACAAGAACAGGCAGAGACACAAACAGCAACCATTCCAGGACTCGAAATCAGGACTAGGCTACTGCGATTATCTGTCCCCAAAACTGTGGGGTGAGTATGTAGGTGAGTAAGCAGGTGTGTATGTCTGTGTAACTGTGTGTGTGCAAAGTGAAGGCAGGAGGCAGCCAGGAAACCTACGGCGATGGACCAGGACCCAGCCGAGTTCCAGCATAGGCCGATCACGGGGCCAACAGGTCCACGCCTCCAGGCCCACAACCCCCACCCGGCTAGAGGTCAGCCCGCCCGGGGAGACGGGGACGCCCCGACAGTCGACGCCAGCAGGCCGGCACCCGCCCCAATGAAAGCGAGAACCACACAGCCAAAGGCGCAGCGGAGATGGGTACGGAGCACGAGAACCCCCCAAAAAGGAGCCACCCAGACAAACCCGACAGCAAAGAATCCCAAACCCAGGTTAGACAACGGACACCTATTCACACAGATATACTAATATACACTCACTGACAAGGACAATCATTCTCTCACCACTCCCATCTCCTTCTGTAGGCGCAGCACAGCCCCCCCCCCCCCCCCCCCCCCCCCTTAGTTTTCCTTATTCTGTTAAGAATGTGTTCATCCATGGAGGCCCGGTAGGCATCCTCCAATGCTTTAAGTTCACATTCTAATTCTCTCATTTTTAAATCTTCTTTCTTTTTCTTATTTGAAGAAAAATAAATTATTTTGCCTCACATTACTGCTTTTCCTGCTTCCCACGGAACACTTGCTGACGTTTTAAGTTGGCCGTTGTTTTGCAAATGTTACACACGTGGATGGAATAAAAGGACCGACTCCAGTGTGTGAAGAGTAAACTGATTTTAATCTGTAAAGACAGAAGTCAAACATTTCAGCCTTCTTGCTCTCGGTACCGCCACTGGTTCTTCACAAATTCAACAACCACAAATCTCCTTCAATGATACCGGCAAGTGAAACAATCTTTTTCTTTGCATCACCTAACCATGAACAAGAACTGGTATTTTTGTCGGTGTTACCTACAAAACAGATTCTTATAACAAAATAAAGTATATTAATCCCCGCCTCTTTTTACAACTTTAACAAAAGCTCTTTATACTGCACAAGATCAAACTTAAATAATATAAACAAAAGACAGGCATGAGTTTATATATATACATTTTCACTATCTAAAGATTTTGGTCAGTATTTATGCTGAAACATTTCACACAGCAGGCCACGTCCACATCTCCCTCACTTTCCATTACAGACGAGTTATTTTTAGCATCACGGACTTTGCGGTTAGTTTTTCACCAGGTAAATACATTTACGGCTGTAAACATGCATTGCACACACACATTCACTTAACAAATTACTCTCCCGTTTACACTATCCTTCTTCATGCCCTGTAACTTATGTTAACTCCCAAACCCGTCACGACACTCAACTTTAAAGAAAGATCTCAAACATTTCAGCCTTCTTGCTCTCGGTACCACCACTGGTTCCTCACTAATATAATGAGGACCCCCGTAGCTGCGCGATTATAAGCCTTGCCCAGTGAGCATTAGCCGACCAGGCTATTGTCAACTATATGTATTGGATGAGTCTGCTTACAGCAATATGCAACTGGCTTATGTGCTTTACCTTAGTTTTGACCACCAGAATACTTTAAACAGTATAATCAGAAATATGAAATAAAATCAACAAATTAAATAAATAAAGAGGGGGAGGGTTTGGGGGGGGGGGGCAAACAAATGTACGTCCCAGTGCATCCACTTGTTGAAAGCTGAACTTCTGTGACTCTTTTTGAAGGAGCTCCAGAAGGGACAGACGGGAATCGAAGCTGGACAACCGGCTGTCAATAGATAGCAGAATGTCAGCAGTGGTGTTTCCCGGAGGTGAGATGGCTCCAGGTGATTCCTCGTTCTGAGGTCTTTTTGAGGTTGACGCGTTGCTCGGTGCCGGCATGGATTTTGCGGTGGATTTCCCCAAAATGATCCTGTCGAAACATAATAAAATGAGTATTGAACACGTCAACATTTCTCTCAAAAAACATATTTCTAATCGAGCTATTGACATGAAATTTTCACCAGATGTCGGCATCAACCCAAGTAATGCACACATACAAAGACATCCAAACATTTATGTCCGTAAATTAAGTTATGTGTAATAAAGTGAAATGGCACAGGGAATAAGTATTGAACACATGAAGAAAAGGAGGGGTAAAAAGGTCTGGAAAGCCAAGAAAACAGCTGGAGTTTGTCAGTATTTAGAAAGTTATCCTGTCCCCTATTAGTGCAAAGTAATATCAGCTGGTTTAGTCCTGATTGATGTCTTTTAAAAAGATTTCTCACCAGCAAGGTGTTAGACAAGAAGCATTGCATGATGGGTAAAAGCAAAGAGCTGTCCAAAGACCTACGCAACCTTATTGTTGCAAAACACACTGAAGGCATTGGTTACAGGCGCATTTCTAAACTTCTGAAAGTTCCAGTGAGTACCATTGGGGACATCATCCGGAAGTGGAAAGAACACGGCATCACCATAAACCAGCCATGGCCAGGTGCTCCTCGCAAGATTTCAGCCGGAGGAGTGAAAACAATCATCAGAAGGGTTTGAACATTCTTGGAAAGAACTGAAGATCCGGGTTCACAGAAGAGACCCTTGGAACCTTGAAGATTTGAAGGCAGTTTGTGTGGATGAATGGGCCAAAATCACACCTGAGCAATGTAGTCGACTGGTTTCTCCATACAGGAGGCGTCTTGAGGCTGTAATCACCAACAAAGGTTTTGCACTAAGTATTAAATACATTTCAGTGAGCGTGTTCAATACTTATTCCCTGTGCCAAATATGTGAAATATGTTTTTTGAGAGAAATGTTGACGTGTTCAATACTCATTTTCCCCGCTGTATGTGCTCCCACCGTGCAAGGGCGCAAGACTTTGCCGCCGAGCTCGGCGTCGCGCAAGAGGGCGCACGCCGCCGGGTTTGCACGGCGGCAAGGGCACAGGAGGGCGCAGGCTGCCGCTGCGAATTGAACATTTTTTTATTCCGCCGTGCGCCCTGTGACGACATCTCGGCGACGTCCAATAGGAGAGAAGGTGGTGGAGGATGAAAAAAAACTTGCAGGTTGTAGATCAGAAACGATCAACATGGAGGAAAGAATGATCATGGCTGTGAGTCTGTGTGAGGAGCTGTGGAGTACAAGACTGCAGGCCTATTGTGACCTCAATAAAAAAGGGACAAAAGTGGAGAGAAATCTCCCAGAATTTGGACATACCTGGTGTGTTTAAAAGTGGTAGAAATGTGATATTCTTTTGCTCTTTTAACAATAAAATGTTAGTTTAAAATAAAATATAGCATTTCCATGCCTCATATCAGGATCAATTGAATCATTTATCAATATATGGTTATGAAAAGACCACATGTCAATACTTTTGTAAAATGAAGCACATACTTTACTACATGTACACTCAGTATATCTAAAAATCTAGATGACTGACATGAGCTAAAAAACAACAACATAGTTCAGAAAGTTTTTTGTAATAAAACAAGTCCAAACGAGTGGGAAAATGGCGTCAGACCGGAAAAACTTTTTTCCGGTCGCCAAGCAACTTGCAACAAATATGTACGTGATGCGCGCGCTGCTCTGCGCCGAGTCTGCACCCACCCGGCGGTGTGCACGGCGCAAACCGCGTTCTATATGAAAGCCCCTATATAGGAGGGGGACTGACCATGCAGAGCTCTAAATGTCCGCACCAAGATTTTTAAGTTAAAACAAAAAGGGACGGGGAGCCAATTAAGAGGTTTTAAAATTGGGGTGATGTGAGCTCTTCTATTTGAGCAAGTCAGCAGTCTTGCTGCAGAATTTTGGACTTGCTGAAGACAAGTCAGTTCCTTTTTGTTTAGCCAAGAAAACAAACTGTTGTAGTAGTCCAAACGAGACGACACAAAAGCATGAATAATTAGCTCAAGATAATTTTTAGAAACAACTGTTCTTAGTTTGGAAATATTCTCCAACTGGTAAAAAGAGTTCCTTGTCAGGTGCTTGGAGTGGTGTTCTAATGTCTTTGTCAAAGACAGCACCAAGATTTCTTAGGCTTGACTTTAATGAGACACTCCAATCACCTAAAAACTGTTTGTTAGCTGGAATTACATCATCAGGGCCAATCATAAGCACCTCAGTTCTATCAGCATTCAACTGCTGAAGAATTTGCTCCAAGCCACTGTTTTATCTGCACGAGGCACGCCATCAAGTAGTTCAATCTCCGAATCTCAGAGGCCTTAAAAGAACAGTACAGCTGGTTATAAGAGAGAGAAGGTCAGAAGTACTCAGTTCTGTAGTATGGGGAGCTAATACAAGGTTTGATGAGGGCAGGTTAACAGAAGACAACTCCAAATTAAATATACAGAAAGCAGAGCTTGTAGCTCAAGACAAATGGCCTGAAGAGGTAAATACATACCTAGAACAGAGAAGTGTGCAAGGGGAAACCAGTCAAAATCAGTTCTGTTATTAAGGGTGCTTTCACACCTGTACCGTTTCAAGCAGTTGTTCCGATACAGGGAACGCTTCCCCCTCAAGATCGGAACGTTTTGGTATATGTGAACACAGCAATCGCGCTCTGAAACGATACAAAACAAGCGTTCCGAGATCGCCTAGGAGGGGTGGTCTCGGCCCGATTCCAATCGAGACCTGAAACGGTTCATTTTTTTTATTTGGAGTGAGAACGTAATCCACACAGCAACCGATAAAACTCCATTCATTGTGTATGTGCTGCCACGGCGCAAGGAGAGGAGTCGGTCCAGCTCCACCAACTCCTCTCCTACTGGACGTGCGAGATGTCTTCCCAGCACGGCACAAATTAAACATTGTTTGAAATTGCTGCGCAAACCCTGCTGCAGCAGGCGGCCTCTCGTCCGCTGCCGGGCTCCGCTCTGCGCCGAGCGCACATAAATTATGGGTAAAGCCTGATTTATGGTTCCGCGTTAAATCAACGCAGAACCTACGCCGTACTCTATGCCGTAGGCTCTGCGTTGGTGTAACGCAGAACCATAAATCAGCCTAAAGCCGGCAGCTGCGGTCTGCTCTGCGCTGAAAGGGGCGTGTTGTTTATCCCGGGGTGCGGAAGAGGAAACTCTTTCCGCGTTCATTTGACCAATCAGAGAGCAGCTGGTTCGCGCATGGAATTTGTTATCAGCTTTGAAACGGTACAGACGTTTGCCTTGTGAACACAAACGCCACAGACGAGAAACGGAACAACTGTATCGGTTCAGCCCCTGAATCGGAACAAAACAAACGGGCCACAGGTGTGAAAGCACCCTAAGAGTAACAATGCAAATGCTATGAGCAAAATAAAACTGTATGAGGGTAAGGGGTAAGACACAGCAAGTGATTAGCAAAAAACTGTTTTTTTCCACTTTGATCAGGCAAAAAGACAAGTCAGGAAGTGTAAGAAGAAGGCAAGACAAGGATGGGAAACTGAGTCTAAACCATGGTCACTCCCCAACATTTTAGTCCTATCACAGCATTTAATTATAATTACTTCCCATATGTCTAACAGTATAAGACTTGTGTGTATTTTTTGTTCTGGATCCACATCTGGGAGGTTGTTATCAAATTAACTGCTTGCTAAATAGTGTGAGGCCTACAGATGTGGATCTTTATATACTGTATGGGATCGCCTTTAAAGCTCCAATAAATTGTAAACTTCATGATTTTTCTGAATCACAGTCATCCTCGCTGCACGACAATTGCCATTCACATAACTTGTGAACAAGAGTTTAATTATGTAACCACATTAGAGTAGCTTTGGGTCCTCCAACAGGAGCTGGATGAAGTTTCTGGAGACTGGAGGAGCCCTGAGTGTCTGCTCTAAATGCCGCTACTCTGATCCTGATCTGTTGAAGTAATCACCGGATAGATAAAATTGAGATTGTGTTTTGGACAGAGGTGTCTAATAGAACACACACACACACACACACACACACACACACACACACACACACACACACACACACACACACACACACACACACACACACACACACACACACACACACACACACACACACACACACATTTTTTTCCATGGTTGTGTGCCTTTAATTTTCCCTGATTTCAGATCTTCACTTGTGACCTACTTGGAGAGAAACTCTGGCTCCTGTTGTGATTTGTGGTTAAAAATATCTCTGAGGAAGAAACATACACACATTTCTACTGTATGCTTACACACAGAACAAACATACACATTCAAATCCTGACATAAACTCAGAAGCAGAATCGTCATACTTTAACCCAAATATCCGATTCATTCCACACTGCTGACCAGTGATTCCTTATACAACTCTGGACTCTTAAACAAACACACGTCCACAGTCGTAAGTAAACATTGTGTCAAATTGTAAATGCACAGAAGGAATGTTTAAAACAACACACAACATTCAGACATGTATATCTGTAGAGACACGCTTGCAAGGACACATGACTGCATGCAAACGTGTGCAAGGCCACATATTCACAGCACTGACGCACACACACACGTCAGGCATTCTCATGCAGGGAAATGCAACACTGTCTCACTGCTGTGTCAACCTTTGTTTGTCTCTTCTTCTCCTCTCTTCTTTTCTTCTCCTCCAACTGTGCATCCCTTCATCCCTGACCCTGTTATCTTCTGGAGCATCTCAGAGGATGAGGGGGAGGAGGCAAAAAGAAATGTCTGCTGTCTTTTCTCTCTCTGTCCTCTTTCTGCCTTTGCTTTCTTTCAAAGCTTTTGCCAAATTAAAAAATAGATTTATTTACTATTAAATCTTGCAAACACTCTGTAAATGCATATACCCCCTGTAAAACTGTGTGAGAAATCTTATATGCCCCTAATATTCAAAGCAAGGAACTACAGCTCCACATGGACGGCTTGTCGCTCTGTATCATTTTTAGAATATATGTAAGAATAAAGTTTGGTGCTCCTAAATGCTACCAAGGTTGAAATTCTTGGTTTAAAGAAATAGAATAGTAATATCATTTCAATTTTATTTATGCTGGCCGGATCAGTTTCTCAAAACCCACAGCACAAAGGAGGTCTTCAATGCACACAAAACAAATAATGTTCGAAAATAACACCAGAACAAAGTTTCTTCAAGAAGAACAACAAAACAAAAGGATTGTATGTGTTTGCAGTTTCTTACTCTTCAGAGTAACGCATTGACCTACACTTGAGTTGAAGCATGAAATATGATCGCAGAAAATATATAAGAAAAAAATCTTGATATGGTCTGGAAAGGACCTGAAGCAAGCAGGAAAGTGGTCTGGTCATTACACAGATCTAGAAGAGGGAACTGGGAATAGAGGGAATTGTTAAAGGAGCTTGAGGCAGGATTTATGAAAAAAATGTGTATACGTCTTAAGTTTTATAGCATTAATGTCAGATGAAGCGTTCCAAACCAAAACGAATGAGCCCTCTAGCGTATCTCTCCGTTGCCTTGAACAGGCTGTGTGCTGCAAAATGTGCTGAAATTCTGGACCCGAATTCCCCGCGCTGTCCTGCGGATGTGACGTCAAATGACGCTGCATGCGCGTTCTCCCCGTTCTCCCGTGCCGGCTTTGCTGTTGGCTGCAGTACCCCCAACGGTCGTCGTGGCGCTAATGAGTCTAATTTCTTATTCTTGCCTCAAGCTCCTTTAAGGGGCCAAATTAGCATTTATTTAGTTAATTTCACATTTTCGAGTTAAGAAAATATGCCCATTTGACCCCCCCGTCCCCTTTTTTTTCTTTTTGCAATGTTTTTCAAAATGATGTAATATGACTGCAACATTTCCTGTTCATGGATCATCCATGGGACCTCAAGATTTTTTCCTTGAGGTCCCATGGACCTCTAAAAAACTTTAATGGTATTCTCCTAATTCTAACAATTTAATGCCTCAATGTTGAACATTCTATGATGATGACTCTTGAGGGTTGATCAGCCTCAACATCTGCCACCCCGGTCCTGACTTTGTGACTGTTTTTATACAGACAGTCAAGTCTTATGGTCAAATGTTCACTTGCTTTTATTTGTGAAGTTGCTAAAACAATATGCGTATGTGGCAGGGTGGAGTAGCTGCAGCCACTCAGGCTGATGGGACACAGGTGTGTCCCATCAGCCTCTCCACCCTGCCAGCCTTGATAAGGAGGACTGGGAGACTGCAGCTGGGTCGGAGGAGCTGCTGCTGATGTCAGACTGAGGCTGAAGGAGCTGGAAGCACGTGTCTTGGGTGATTTTGGCTGAATAAAAAGGTTCTGCACTAAACTCCGTGTCCTCTCTATCCTGTCGGTCGGGCCCCCGTAGCACTCGCCGTGCTACACTGGAGCCCAACGTGGGGCCCGACGGGATGGAGAAGGGAGGCACGGAGCGGGCCCTGGAGGCGCTCGCCCATGAGTTGGCAGACCTGGCAGCCGTGCTTCAGAGCCAGGGGGAGCGGCAGCTCGCGGCGCTAGAAGCGCTGGTGGCCGAGGAGCGACCCACCCCTGAGCCGCGCTTGAGGTTCGCCGCAGCAGCACGGGAGGGGCTGGCGGCGCCGCAGCTGAGAGGCCGGGAGGCAGGAGCTGCGGGCCGCCAAGCGACGGCTCCCGAGACGGCGGGACCCCCGGAGCGGCCCACCCCGGAGCGGCCCACCCCGGCTCCACGCCTGAGGTTCGCCGCGGCAGCGCTGGCGGCGCTGCAGCCGACCGGCCGGGAGGAGGGGGTGGTCCTGGACGCACCGTCTGGCCCAAGGCCACCATGGGCCCAGCCCCGAAAGCGGCTCCCCGACCATTCCCGCTGGTCGGCCGGACGCCGAGGGCGGCCCCCCGACCGTTCCCGCTGGTCGGCCGGACGCCGATGGCGGCCTCCCGACGGCTCCCAGCAGCCGTCCGGGCCAGGAAGGCCCGGGGGCGCAGTCGGCGTTTCCGGGCTTCCTCTCCCGCTCCGAGGGGGCGGGGGGAGTAGGCTCGGCCGGATGGACCCCGGCACGAGTTTGGCGTTGGGGGTGTGTGGCAGGGTGGAGTAGCTGCAGCCACTCAGGCTGACGGGACACAGGTGTGTCCCATCAGCCTCTCCACCCTGCCAGCCTTGATAAGGAGGACTGGGAGACTGCAGCTGGGTCGGAGGAGCTGCTGCTGATGTCAGACTGAGGCTGAAGGAGCTGGAAGCACGTGTCTTGGGTGATTTTGGCTGAATAAAAAGGTTCTGCACTAAACTCTGTGTCCTCTCTATCCTGTCGATCGGGCCCCCGTAGCACTCGCCGTGCTACAGCGTAACTTTAAGAATATTAGTGGGGATAAAGTTTGGGAGGTTGTGTCCATCCAAACACTGCTGTTAATTAACACATTTATTTCTTTACATAAACAATAAAATATATATATATATATATATATATATATATATATATATATATATATATATATATATATATATATATACACACACACAAAATGCTGTAATCACACACTCGCACAGAAATATTTCAATACACAGACAATATAGATTTGCAACCAATTACCCCCTGTACGTCATTATCACCCGCATCTAAAGGATAGCACCGTCACTGTGCCTTGCTGGAGATGATTTCATGAGAAACATCTGCAGTGTAATAATCTTAAACAGCCTAACTGGCTCGGCTCAAACTGCAAAGGCAATTTAGTGTCTTCATTCCCACTTAGCTCCTTATCAAATACACACATACACATGTACACCCCCACATACTTAGGAATCCTATTCAGAATGCCATAATGCTGTAAAAGGAGATTATACAGTAACAGAGAAGAAATAAAACTGTCAGCATAATTTATTCACACATGTCGGTTATGTTCACATACACACCAACTCATTAAGCAGGAGAGCATGACTCGTTATGTTTGCTACAAACCACTTTTAAAGGAGCCGTCTGTAAGAAATGGCCAAAACTGGTACTGCAGTCACTTTCAAAATATTGTTGAGCGGCGTGTACCCTCCCCCTCCTCCCCCCGACCAGAGGTTGCCAGGTAGGCTGCAGAATGCAGCAGGAACGTAGGCTGCCATGGCTGCGATGATTAGAGCCGAGCTGGCAACCCGAATGCCGAAACAATACTGACTTGGTGATTGGGAGATAGGTGGAGGGTGGAGCTTCAGAAACAATACTGACTTGGTGATTGGGAGATAGGTGGAGGGTGGAGCTTCAGAAACAATACTGACTTGGTGATTGGGAGATAGGTGGAGGGTGGAGCTTCAGAAACAATACTGACTTGGTGATTGGGAGATAGGTGGAGGGTGGAGCTTCAGAAACAATACTGACTTGGTGACTGGGAGATAGATGTAGGGTGGAGCTTCAGAAACAATACTGACTTGGTGATTGGGAGATAGGTGGAGGGTGAAGCTTCAGGCCAAAACAAAAAATGACAACATAAACATCAGTTGAGGGCTGCAACTCCTCTTTTTAAACTGGAATATCCTGGCTTGAGTGCTGTTGTCAGTGACATAAGTATTTGAAATGAACATGATTTTTAAATGTCTGTTGACATATCAGGGTCATTTTATGATTCGTTTTATTATGCTCTTACATACAGCTCCTTTAAGTACTTTATTTTGGACTGATTATGCAGCTGTTTTTGTTGTTTGACACATGCATGGCCAACTTTCCAATCGTTTTGCAAAGCATCAAACCAGCCCAGGTGAAAAGTTGGCTGGCTTTAACACAACACTTATGTTTTACCTTTTTTTTGTTTAAACATAACTCCATTGACTCCCATGTTGAAATGTCCAACTTTAGAGCAAAAATTAACATACTTACAGCCTGGGGGGGGGGTTGTACCACGCCAAGATTATTAATACAAAGCATTGAATTTAATTTCTAATCAACTTCCTCAGTCGTAATCATCATGCTACCATGCTTAGCAAAGCAACCACCTGTTTGTATTGACCCATTATTGTGTGTGGGTGTGTTTCTGTTGGCTTCTGAAGCAACATGGCTGGGCCTCGCAAAAAGAAAAACAGGGTTCAAAACCGGTTTTCATAAACCATTGAGTCAAATGACCGAATGCTTTGTCCATTATTTTTATACAGTCTATGATTTAATGTAGTGCTCCACTAGGGCATGAAGATCACTGGCATCTAAGCATTCAGTTTCTGTCTTGACCTTTCCACACAGAGATTTCCCCATATTCCTTGAATCTTTTGATGATTTTAGTTTAATATTAAAAATCACTGCATTATTATACCAACAAACATGTACTAACAAATTATGTTCTAATTCTGTCCCAATTGTTTTACATTTATTGTTGCAGGGTTTTTTTATTACAGATTAGTGGATCTCTGCCCATTTTTATGTCTCAGATCTTTGCCACTCTAAGATATTCTTATTACACTTTAAAAGGCTCTTTTTACATTTTATTTTATACACGTCACCATCCTATTGTACTATACTTTTATTGCCTCTTACTTTTCCACTCTTCTTTTTGCCATGTTTTTGAGATTTGATGTTGCAATCATATGATGTTTTCTTCTGCATTAATTAAATATGTATTAGTGAGATATCAATGTCATTGTTTTCAATCAAGGCCCATATAAAATACTGCACAAACCCATTGTGATGTTACCTATAGATTTTCTGAAGAATGCTTTTGAAGCCTCTTTCTCACTTGTGCAGTGCGATGTTGCAAATGGGAGGAGTCAGCAGGCCTTGAAGCTAATGGGAACACACCCACTTAAGTTCAACTACAACTAGTTAGCTCTTTCAAACCTGGCTGACAGCTTTTGGAAACCTGCGATGCATATTAACGTTACATTAAATTCATTTTGATCAAATCTGTTCATTCTCATTTCAAATGTCACGAATGAAACGAATGGCAGTAATGAAATTAGGACCTCAGCCGGGACCCGTCGTGGCTCGGTCTGGTGCACACTTCTTGTTTGCTCTGGCAGCACTCGTTTTGGATGTCGTTGGTTCGTAGCCACTCAATCAGCTTGGAAGGATCCTGAATTGATCTGAGGCAAAAGTTTCTCAACTTGGTGGAAGAAGTACAAGCTAAAAAGCTAGGGACAGACCAGTTGGTGACTTCTGTTTGGTGCTGGTGAACAGCCTTCAATCAGGGATGAAGATACCTTTACAAAGATGTAAATGCTTTCAAGGTGGCCATTTGCAGTAGTTTCTTGATACACCTAAGACCACAACAAACCACATCATCATTTCAATTGAGAAATGAAAATGTGTTTTTAGGCTTTTATGTCGAGTTCAGTAATCAAGTCAAGACAGTGCTAAGAGCTAAGCAGATACAGTAATAACAGCCTACAACTGGCTGTGCCCTCTATCTGTCAAAATAACACACCCTCTTTCTGCAAAGTTTGGACATTTTAACACGGGACTCAATGGAAATTGACTTGGTACAGTATGGACTGCAAAGATGGTGTACATCACATCCAGTTCACACTTATACATATACATGAGGGAAATAACAGATGGCTGAGTGACCCAGAGGCTTTATCCCTGCGTCAGTTGTCTTGACATTTTTGGCACAGGTGTGACATAGACTTTGAGGCAGTTTTCCTCTTTCTTGCAAAAGATACACACACAGTACTGAACAAACATATAGAATAAAAGAAATACATGTATTATACATCTGTTCCTTCATGGCTCGCCCTTCACTTTCCACTGACGAGAGGTTTGAGGTGAGGCACGGATCAGATGAGGGGAAGAGAAAAGGCTAATAGTTAGTGTACCGGTGAGAGGCATCAGAGGTTAGGAATTGTGGGTTGTGAAATTGACTGATGGGGACATCTTTGAGTCTTATTAATGCATGCGCTCTACCACGGAAAAAATGGAGGTGGTTAGCAGATTTTTAGCATGCACATGGGGGTTTGTTTCATGGGGGCTCCAAAGGTGATGAAGAGCAGGTAATTTTCTCCAGGCTGGGATATACCACACCTCATAAATACCACACCTCAGTAATAGGATGAGAAACGTCGATTCCACACTCTACACGAAGACCTTCATAGGTCTTCTTCATCTATATTAACTTTTTTGCGGTCATGTCGCCATATGAATGAATTCATGTCTTTATTTTTATTGCACTAAATACAATACAACAATTTACAGACACAAAAGCAAACACGTGAAACAGGACATGCATGCTATGGTGGATTGATGTGGACACATACTTTGACATTGCTTCTTGTTCCTTTCCAGCCTTGTGCAGCTCAACTACTCTTGACCAGAGATCGCCCTTTTGTAACAGTTCCCATCACAAAATGCTGCTTTTAAAAAAGTGAACTTGATTATATATATAATTTTGTTTTTTTAAGCAATCACATTAGCTCTAAACAACACCTCCAAACTAATTTCATTAATTGGACTCCCAATGTGCAAACTGCTGATTCCAGTTAGCTTTCAATGAAGTAATTAGTCTGCTCACTTTTTCCGCCAGCACTGTAAAATGTTTAATCGGTGTCTTCAATAAAGAGGCAGGAAATGATAATTCAGTGATATCAGCTTAAGCACACTGTATTAGTGTATTATTGTGACTTTGAAGATTTTTTCTTCTTTCTTTCTTTTACATTTTACAGCAAATTCATGCAGAAAACTGGCTAATTCTAAGAGGTTCACACACTTTTTCCTCTCTGCTGTATAATAATTTCACTTGAAACCATTTATTACAGAGCAGGAGTTTAGTTTCCTGTCATTTGTATTTATGGTTACTGACTACAAGAATATGTTTACAGCAGTGATGGATGTCTTTCAGTGTGTTTAAATTACTTCTTTTGTACATTAAGATCCTGGTTCGATGTTTTCCCCAATTCCAACTTTAAATTACGTTTTTTCTTGTGTGTCAAATGTGAAATGCTAAAAACTAAGTAAAGAACAGCAGAGAGTGTAATGAGGAAAAAAATCTAACAAAAGCATGGGTGGAGAGGATTACAATAAATGAGGGACAACACACTAAAGAGAGCAGGATGAAAAATTGCTCCAGCTTTTGGCAAATTTTATAATAAGAAGACAGGGTCAAACACTTACAGTTGTGAATGTGGAATGAATGCAAAAAAAATGAAATATGCAATATGTTAATAAAAATGTACAGAATATTTTGTTAAATACCCCCACTTACCTCAAAGAGATCTTTGAGGTAAGGCCTCAGTCATCAGTCTGCATGAATTGTTAAGGTATTTAGCTCTAATGGTCACTTTTCAGAACGCTGTTATAACTGGAATTCTCCCAGAAGATTCCAGTGCATCTTTTGTTTCTATCTTTTCTTTAAAAAAAAAATCCAATATGCCTGTGTCTTAAGATTCTCATTTTCGAGATTGACAACATTTTTAAAAATCGAACAAAAACAACAATTTTGGTATGATGTAAAACAAATATATTCGCTGATGAATGGAGACTGCCCGTTCAGCTATTTCGGACTTAGAACTGGGTGCAAATTTCTTTGAAGCGTCTGAACTAATCTTAGGCCACTTAACTGAAGTTAAGAGGCCTAAGATTATTTCTGAAGCCTGCGGAAAATCTACAAAAAGACATAAAAAGGGTTATTTTCACATTTTGCCAATGAAGTGACAGAATTACAGATAAGAGACCGCTGTAATCTGTTGTAACTGCTGTAGCCTGTTCAGCAATTGACCTGCTGACAGGGTTCATTTTGGAACTTTAAAATAGCTGTATTAAGGCTAAAAAGAAAATTCATCCGGAATATATTAGAGAATCTGCTAATAACAATCAAGAATAGCATTGGTTTCAATCTTATCAGTTCTATTCCTACCTGCATGTGACTCATGTTGAGGGTACTGTCCAGATAAGCCAATTGGACTGAGCTCACAAAGTAGCCAGGGGATGATTGTTAGCTGTGGCCTTTTGGCATTTGATCTTGTGTGTGAACAACTTAAAGACTTTCACTGACATGGCACCAAGCCATCTCCGATTGCTTAAAAGGAACCCTGGTTATTAAGACTTGTAGTCCCTAATTAGCCACAATTGTTCTCTTATACTAAAATATGTTGTTAGAAACACATAAAATAATCTAATTGCTTTAAAAATCTACAATGTTTATCACATATTTTGACCTGCGGGAGGCGCCATGTTTTACCTGCGCAATGCATTCTGGGGGCGATGACGTAGAGCGGTGGCTCTGGGAAGATAAGCCGCGTTAGTTTAACTGGGACAGGTATCTAAAACATGGATGAGCAGCACTCTCCCGGCCGTGGAGGCTGACGAGGGAGCCCATAAGACGTCTCGGTTCAGGCAAACTGGATCAAAGTTCTGTGATGCACGGGAGATCTGCAAAAATGATCAATGTCGTGCGCATCTTACCAGTGCATTAGGCTACGGCGTCAACGGCGTAGCCTACGCCGTAGCCTACGCCGTAGCCTACGGCGTAGCCTACGGCGTAGGCTCCTGCGTAGACGGCGTAGCCGTGGCTCTACAGCCTGCAGCGCTCCGCCGCCGGGATGGAGACGCCGGTGGGCAGGATGCACGTTTGAGTGGGCATAGCCCACCCCTCTCCCCCCCCTAAAACCGGCCTCGGTGCTGTGAACACCGTTTGATGACAGACCAGAGGCTGAAGGGACTGGCCCGGGACTTTGACGAAACGGGAGGCGCAGACTTCGCGTCAAATAGGCAAGAACATCTTTATTTATATTAATGACGCCAGATCTGGCTGGGGTTTTTATTGTACCATCGGCTATCTGCTAGTTGAAACGCGTGGTCTGTTAGTCTATCTGAGTTTTATGTTGTTTTTATAGTTCATGCTTTATGGTGCAGTACTTTTTTTTTTTTTTACTTGTTTGTAGGTGCGCCGTCACCTTAATGTTTAGCTGTGTTTTCATCTGTGTTTCTGGTGCGCTGTCACCTGTTTAGCTGTGTTTTCATCTGTTTCTGGGTGTCAAAACAGTGGACGGGGGTTAGCAGGAGCCACCGTCTGATGTCACTACCCAGAATGTAAACAACAATGGCGACCTACGAGTTAAATTATATTTTCAAATTTTATAAAAACGAAGACATCAACAAGGTTTTTTATATCACATTGTTATAATTGATACCAACATTTATCTTTTAAGACCTACATGTCTTAATAGCCAGGGTTCCTTTTAACAATATCATTGTATGCCAAACATCTGGAACCATCGAATGAACCTCCATACCAGCTTCAGAACATGAGAGAACGGAATGGGCTAACATCACTGTGAGAAAGGGAATCCAGTGGAGGAAGAAAGACACTCAGTACATTTACATGCAGCAAAGAAATCGGATTTCTGATCGCATCAGATAAAGACATCCAGAAGACCGAATCACTTGTCTGAGTATACATGCTGTTCAGAGAATCAGATAAATGGCCAGAGCATGGCTAACTCCGTGACGCTATGTGGCGTTGTAACCATTGTAACCATTTCAACAAAGAGCCACTTCCGGTTGACCTCCACTTAACAACAACAAAGAAAGATGTTGTATGAGGACCTGGACGAGGCTACAGCAACGTACATTTCGTGCATTATGTACCTCTTAGTTATGTTTATGAAAAGAACAACGGATCTTTTGGCTGCAGTGATGATAGAAGAACGACGTCGGCGGCGAATAATAAGTCAATGGGCCATGGAGAGTGCCAATTTGTTGATGAACGCTGGAGCCTCTCTGCTACAAAGGAGGTCTCAACGTTCATGCTGGATGCGGTCAGGAGCAAAGAGTGGTGGGAGCGAGTGGTGTTAAAGGAATTTAGCGACGAGGAGTGAAAAGAGAACTTCAGAATGACCTGCAGGACCTTCGACAAGTTTTGTGGCTTCATGTCACGAGTTATGAAACCTGAGGACGTGACCGTTCGGGCACCGGTACCGCTTCAAATGCGGGTTGCGATTGTTCTTTACAAGCTGGCCATTTGTTCTGAGTACAGGGTTGTGGCAAACCAGTTCGGCGTGCACAAGTCGACAGTGAAAAAGTTTGTGTACATTTTTTGCAAAGGGATGGTGTCATCGGTCATCCAAAACATCATCATATTGCCCACTGCAGAGGAAGCCATCGCCATAGCACGCCGGTTCGAGCTAAAGTTCAACATCCCCCAGATAATCGGTTGCATCGACGGCACCCACATTCCTATTTTACCACCAGGTGATGGCTACAAGGACTTCATCAATCGCAAAGGATGGCCTTCCTCTGTCCTCCAAGCTGTGGTGGACGACACGTATCGGTGAGTTGTGGGCAAACACATTTCCTCTTAACCCTTACATACTGTGCAGGATCTAATTTGAACCAATTTCTAATTTTTTTTCTGAGACCTTAATATGCAAATCACTGAGTAGACTACAATCAGATGCAACACATTCTGAAATTTGTTGTTCATTGTTATCTTGTCTTTTTCACTGGGAGATCCAGCTTATCCTCTCATGGAGTGGCTGATCAAAGGGTGCACCCATTCCCTGTGCATCACCCCTGAGC
This sequence comes from Cololabis saira, assembly GCF_033807715.1. Lineage (NCBI taxonomy): Eukaryota > Metazoa > Chordata > Actinopteri > Beloniformes > Belonidae > Cololabis > Cololabis saira. The sequence goes on along the minus strand of NC_084607.1, from coordinate 23,306,574 downwards.
AGGAGTCATTTAATGTATACATAAGCTCTGCAAGGAACACTGTCGAGATCGCCTTTGGGAGACTGAAGTTACGCTGGCGAGTGTTGCTCAAGCCAAGTGATTTTCATTTTACATTCACCCTTCATGTGATAGCTACATGTTGTGCGTTGCATAACTTATGTGAAGATGAGAAGGACAGTGTAAATCCCACCTGGACAGAGGAGGCTGCTGTTTTAGAATCCGACCTACCACAACCTGGTGCCCGTCCCCACTGACAATGCAGGTGGTCAGAAGATCAGAGAGGTGCTTACAGACTATTTGAGTGCAAACTTCCCTCTGCGCAGACCCTTGTTTTAGCATTTTGTTTGCAATTGTAAGAGCTTCCTTAATCTTTTTTGCTGTACAGCACACACTTGTATCTTTCATGCCACGAATAAAGTAATTTCATTTGTAGTTATGTGTTTCACTTTTATTACAAACAAAGAGCTAGATATTAGTGTTTAAGTGTTACATTTATTATGAACAGATACAAAATGGTATACAAATCGTATATACCGTATTTTCTGGACTATAAGCCGCTACTTTTTTCATTGGTTTTCAACCGTGCGGCTTATACAAAGGTGCGGCTATTCTGTGGATTTTTCTTCCACTGCTCGGGGCGCTCTATCCGGAATTAGAATCAAAACTATGACCAAATAAATGCAAAGAAACTTCTTCTTTAGCAGATAGAAGTAGGTAGAAGCAGATTTCAAACAGATAAATAGATAAATAAATACCGGTTGTTTTCTCTTGGTTCTGTCCCGTTTTAATCAGCAAAGTTGCTGCCGTGTTAAAAGACACTGTTAGGAAAGGATCTATTTAGGTACAAACATGTACATCATTTACAGTTCAAAATCCTTCTGTACATGTAGTAAATATCTAATCTAATAACATAAATATCTGCGGCTTGCAAATGTTTTTTTTTTAATAGTGCAGATGCGGCTTATATGCAGGTGCGGCTTGTATATCTTTTTTTTATTATTTGTATAAAAATAGAGCAGATGCGGCTTATATACAGGTGCGGCTTATAGTCCAGAAAATACGGTATTAATTATAATATATTTATATATATAATATATAAAATATATTATATTATAATATAATATATTTATATATATATATATATATATATATATATATATATATATATATATATATATATATATATATATATTTCCACTTTATTTTGATGTGCTCCGGTGTCCTGATGAAGCCCGCTTCTGCCATCTCTTTCGCAATCTTTTTAAAAAGGTCGGCGTTTCTTGTTTTGCGCCCATCCATACATTTTAAAATGTTTAGCTCTTGTATTTGATGGAGCATGAACCAGGTCTCCTCCATCCAAAAGTGAGTTGAACTTGCTGAAGCCATGTTAGTGTTTAAACAATTATTTAACACGCGCCATCTCCTTTCACTTCCAGATGAATGCCCCAGAGGAAATTCTCGAGCATGCGCAGACTGCAATATCCGATGTCTCCGTATACATGGCGTTAAAATTCCGACTATGAACTAGGTGTTGTTATCCGATTATTAAATGTCCGATATAGGTCCGAAATACGTCCGAAGTAGATCGGATTAAGGTGTTTACATGCAGTTTAAAAGTCCGAACGATGTCTTATACGATCAGAAATCCGATTGAACTGCTGCATGTAAACGTACTGACTGTGAACCCTTCCACAGTTCAAGTCTGTCTGTCATAGTAAAACATTACCATCTCACAAATGTTTTATTGTGAAACAGCTATATTTTGTACAACTGAGGAAAAGTCATTTCTTCTAAAACTGGAAGAGTCAATCAGTTGACCCCTGTAAAAAAAAATGTCAGCAGAGAAAAGTACTTGATCCTAAAAGTGAGAGAACTAAACTTTAATCAGAGTGTGCTGAACTATATCATGAAATGAAAGATGGCTTTAGCTTCTCGGTGAACAATAAGTGTTTTTCATGCGCTCACGCCCTGACTGGGGCAACACTGTGGGCAGTTTAAAGAGGCTTGTGGAAGGATCACGGGGAATGATAACAGAACCAGTCATTAACATTTCATGCCTTACCAAGCCTCAGCTCTTTGGGCATTGGCAGCCAAGACCTGTCAGGTTGCACAAAGTCACAAAGTGAATGCTGAATTAAAATTAATTATAAAGAAGTTAAAAGTAAGTTTACAGGAACCCAGATGGGTTTACTTACACTAAACCCATCTGGGAAAGTATGGGAACCCCATGGAATTTACTTGGCGTCCACAGAGCATTTTTTCTCTGTAAGAGCGTAACTCTCCTGGTTCTCTCCCTCCGTAACTCTCTACATCTTGCCCTGCAAGACTTCTCTTCAAGACAACAAAAGAGAAAATCTGGACTTTGAAAAAGATGGCCAAAAGCAGTCTTTGACAAGTTATCATAATTGCTGCTACTAATATTGAGAAAATAGTCAGAGGATGAAGGCAGCTGATGATCATTAAAATGAAAAGTCAGACGCAAAGCCTTTATTTAAGGCAGTAATGCATAATGATTAAGTATTGGTTTAGGAAAGATACATCATATTAATGAGTCCAAAAACAAAACTACATTTTGATTTTTGATTGACCAATTACGTGACATCAAGAGATGCCAGAGACACGCAAATGTGATAAAAGTGTTTCCACTACATTTTTGTGATGAACTGGATTATCGGCAGGTCTGAAAACTATCATGTAAAAGCGCAATTTATTATTTTTTTTCAATATTTGGAAATACATTTTTTGGAACTGTGACGAGTGAATTTTGGATGGGTATATTCAGTGAAGACATAAGATTACAGTTTAAGCTTTGCTTGTGTCTTTTATGTGTGTGTGTGTGTGTGTATATATATATATATATATATATATATATATATATATATATATATATATATATATATATATATATATATATATATATATATACGGTATATGTATTTTCCGCACTATAAGGCACACCTAAAAGCCTTCAATTTTTTTCAAAAGCTGACCATGCGCCTTATAATCCGGTGCGCCTTATATATAGATCAATATTGAGCAACAACAGGTCTCGCAACCATAGACATATACGTATTTTGAGCGACGAAAAACAATAAAATATATTTATTCTAATATGTCAAGATCACAATAATCTTCCAATTTAGAAATAAAATATTAAAGAACTAACACAAATAAAATACACTTCAATTTAATACTTTTTTTTTTTTGTAATTTATTTTCCCAAGCCACTCGAAGCCGCAGTATAAGGATGAAAGAGCCGCATGCGGCTCCGGAGTTGCCGACCCTCGGTCTAATGGATGCATAACGTAACCCCAGCCTCTACTGTAGCGCCTTATAATGCGGTGCGCCTTATATAGGGAAAAAGTTTTAAAATCCGTCATTCATTGAAGGTACGCCTTATAATCCTGTGCGCTTTATAGTGCAGAAAATATGGTGTGTGTGTGTGTATATATATATATATATATATACCCTGAATATATTGAATGAACCCATAATATATTGAATGGACCTTGAATATATTAAATGAACCCCCAAATATATTGAATGGATCTTGACCGAAGTTATCATTACCGCCATCTTGTACATCATATTTGCTGCTGCTGCAAATATGAGCCAGTCAGCTCACAATCTAGCCACAGAAACCAGAGAAAAAAAATATCAGTATCACGTTATAACATGAAACGTTTATTGTTAGAACAATAAACGTTTCACGTTTATATACTATTAATCACGTTATAAGGTGATAGTTTGTTAAAACAATATACTATTAATCACGTGATGCGTTTGTTGTTTTGACTGGAGTCGGGCTGAGCTGAGTCTCTGTGACATGTGTTCCGGTTGTGAACTGGCATCACCATGACCCAAAACATGGATAAAGTTACTCCACTGTTATACACAATACGGTTTAAAATACGGTTTGGCGTACATGCACGAAAATCACTACACACCTGTATCATGTCGCAACTTAAAGAAAAGTCTCTTGGCGCCATGGCCGAAACTGAACAGGAAGTCGGCCATTTTGAATGAATCGTGTAATTTTGGCGCAATTTATGCCACTCCTCCGGCAGTTAATACGGCCCGAACCGTAACGTGCCCCCAGGTGTGTTATACATCAAAATGTGCGTCTCCATCCTGCGACAACGTGCATTACTTTTCTCAGTCAAAAGCATTACCGTTTCACATAGAGAGTCGTGGGTGGTGTCATCGGACTCGGTATTGAGTACTTGACCTTCATTGGCCTGAATTAGCCCCGCCCCTTGTTCTGATTGGTCGATATGTGATAGTTCCGATTTTCTGCAATAACTTTTGAATGGTTTGACATAAAGACTTGTGGGTGGTGTCATCGTACTCGGTTTTGAGTCCTTGCACATAATTTGGTCGATATCGATATCTTTTTAAGAGAGTCGTGGCTGGTGTCATCAGCTAAATGTCCAGGCCTGAAGATATCTACATGCAAGTCATACAAGCGCTTCCACTGCAGCACACCTGAACGTGCACAAGGGTGCGAGGGCCCGTTCATCGCTGCTTTCACATATCACTATTTTTGTCAAAAAACACTGCTTGAGATTGATGCCTCAACTAACTCCTACGAACACATTCCTGACCAATTTTGTAAAAAGTAAAAATGTATACTTGACAAAATTACCTAAGACCAAACAATTATGGTTAAATTATACATCTATGTACACTTCTACTGTTGTTTTCACTTTGTGTAAAAAAGGAGTTAAAAAGGAGCCAAAGAAAGCTGAATAAATAAAGTGGTTGTTGGCTTGATGGTAATACCTTCAGTACTACACAAAAAGTAAAAAGACAACACTCTAGTGATACATTGGTATATCTTATCCGTGGAGATATCCAAGTCAACAAGTCTAGCTGCTATTTTTGAAGCATTTGATACCATACAGGCAAGTCATGGGAATAACTCACTGCTTTGTCCTGCGTTGTAGCAGTCCTTAACCTTAACAATTGCAGCTTAGCCCATGGCAACATCCATTCCCACAATGGACAGAATGGATTTAATGACACCCAAAAATACACAAGGTTAATGCGTTGATTGCCAAGGCAAAGCAGCTTGTTTCTAGAATGTGTTGAGAATAACAGTGTATAATGTTCAAATCACTGACCTTGAGCTTTACAGGTTGTTTCATTACCGCCCATGCACCACAGTTCACAACAAATTAGTGCATAAAAACAGTAGGCCCCCTCGTTTCTCATTATAATCATAAGATTATGAATGTGTCTGGGAGAGAGATGGATACAGCTAGAGAAAAGAGGAAGAGAGAGTTCATAAACTAGTGCTGACAACTGCAGGCTTTTCCTATTAGGACCACTTTAGGAGAGAAATCAGGAATTACAGGTGCTATGAGAGACTAGGATAGTGGGAAGAAATTGCAAAAAGATGGAACAAGAAGTTAAGAGAAAACAAGGAGTGAAAAAAGGGGAGATGAAAGGAACAATCTTCACCCTTCAGGTTTAGAGCAGGAATATTTCCCAAGGGGCCAAGCAATCCTGGGCTTATGCCCTTCAATGCACAGGAAAGGTACAGTAACTGTCAGTGGACCTTATTTACCCCCACTCTACTGCATCCCCTCCACACCTCCTGTCAAGGGCACAGTTATATTCCACCCAATTAGTATTTCATTTGCAATTAATGGAAAATTATCACAATGACTCTGACATATTGTGGTAAAAAAAATGGTTAAATAAAGTATACCTGGATGCTTCACACAGCAGGAATGAATGACTTGTATCATAAGTACAATCAGTCCCCTACTAATGAACAAGTTGTGTTTAAAAGGCGGATTGTCAATTTTCTGATAACTTCTGTATCTGTTATGTATTGCTACATGTTTTAGTTTCATACAGCACCAGATTTGTGCATATAAATAGTGTTTTACAGTTGTTTTTATTCAACATCAGGTGGAAGATGAGAAGATGTTGAACTGAATGTGGTAACATTTGACGTGAAAACATCAGTTGAGACCCATGTCATCATGAGCACTGTACAGCATCGTTGATGGCTTCTGCCCGACTATGGCAAATATGCAGTTAAGCAGTTTATCCTCATGTGCTAATTTGAGAACTGCAAAAACAAGGCTTCTGTTAGTTGTTATTACCTTGGAGGCTGTGTGACCAGCTTCTTCCTGTGTCCTTTCAGCCTTCGTGTCTCTATTACAGTTTTGGACCCAGTTGGACCCAGTAGGATTCACTGACTTGGAAATATATGAGTCTGTACCTTTTGGAGGCAGTAATGCACCTTTTTCACTGCTTTCCAACAGCCAACATTTAAAAAAGATGAAAAAAGAAGAAAAATAATCTAGAAGAACAAGATCACCATTGAAGGAGTTGAGATGCTTGCTGTATGCTTGCTTTGTTTGCATACACTGGTGATGGGTGGAAATAAAATCAAAAGTTGAATGAATAATTTGTATCTTCTTTTTTTAATATTCAGAAGCGTATAACCCAGTTTTCTCATCATTGTGTGAATCTTTAAACATATATGAAGGGGATCAGGTGGGGGTAGGGTGGGGGCGGGGGTCTGAAATGCAAGTCTGCAAGTCTGAAATGAGAGAAACAGAGGAAAACACACAACAGGCACACAAGCCTTTGGAATCTGCAATAGAGAAAGCTAACAAACAGAAACTGGAACAGGCAGAGACACAAACATCAACCATTTCAGGTCTCTAAAACTGAATCAAGACTAGGCTACTGCGATTATCTCTCCCCCAAAACTGTGGGGTGAGCATGTAAGTGAGTGAGCAGGTGTGTATGTCTTTGTAACTGTGTGTGTACAAAATGAAAACAAGATTTTACCTGAACTACAGTGGAGGATGGAGGGCACAACCAAGCCACCAGAGACCAGAAGTTGAAAAGGAAGAATCCCGAATCCCCAGGTTTTCAAAGTGGCAGTAATTAAACCTTTACTTAAAAAACCTTCTCTTGACCCAGACACCTTAGCTAATTATAGGCCAATTTCCAACCTTCCATTTGTATCTAAAATTCTGGAAAAGGCTGTTTCAGGCCAGTTATGTGACTATTTGTATAGAAATGATCTGTTTGAAGTCTTTCAGTCAGGGTTCAGAATGCATCATAGCACAGAGACAGCACTGATTCGAGTCACAAATGACCTTCTTATGGCCTCAGATAGGGGATTGGTGTCCATATTGGTTCTACTGGACCTCAGTGCTGCTTTTGACACTGTAGATCATGGCATTTTACTGCACAGGTTAGAGCATGTTGTTGGGATTAAAGGGACAGCTCTACGTTGGTTTAAATCATATCTATCTGACAGGTTCCAGTTTGTTCATGTACATGAGGTTTCTTCAGAACAGTCAAGGGTCTGTTATGGTGTTCCGCAGGGTTCAGTGCTAGGACCAATCTTGTTCAGTTTATACATGCAGCCATTGGGAAGTATAATCCAGAATCACGGCATACACTTTCATTGTTATGCTGATGATACGCAGCTCTATTTGTCTATGAAGCCGGATGAAACAGAACCGTTAGTTAAACTTCAGGCATGTCTTAGGGACATCAAGGACTGGATGTCCAGAAATTTCTTGCTTCTAAATTCAGATAAAACAGAGGTTATCATTCTTGGTCCAGAGCATTTTAGGAAGGGATTAGATGGTGTTGTGATGGCTTCCAGTGCAACTGTGAGAAACCTTGGTGTTGTTTTCGATCAGGATTTGTTGTTTAAACCATATGTTAATCAGGTTTGTAAAATAGCGTTTTTCCATCTCCGTAATATATTGCAAAAATTAGGAAAATCCTCTCGCAGAGTGGTGCAGAAAAACTAGTTCATGCGTTTGTATCGTCTAGACTAGATTACTGTAATGTGTTATTAGCAGGATGTCCAAGTTATTTGCTGAATAGGCTCCAGCTGATCCAAAATGCAGCAGCCCGAGTGCTGACAGGAATCAGCAGGAGAAACCACGTCTCTCCAGTGTTAGCGTCGCTCTATTGGCTACCTGTAAAATTCAGAATCCAATTTAAAATTTTATTACTTGCATATAAAGCCCAAAACGGCTTAGCTCCGCAGTATTTACAAGACCTGATAGTGCCTTATCTTCCTGGCAGAGCTCTCCGCTCTCAGAGTGCAGGTTTACTCGTAGTTCCTAGAGTATCTAAATGTAGATTTGGATGGCGGGCATTCTGCTATCAGGCACCATTACTATGGAACCAACTTCCAATCTGGGTTAAGGAGGCTGACACCACCTCCACCTTTAAAACTAAACTTAAAACCTTTCTGTTTAGTAAAGCCTATAGTTAGTGTTTAGTAAACCTCTAGCTGGTGTTGGTAAATCTCTAGGTAGTGTAAACTCTAGTGTGTTAGAGTCAGTAGTCATAGTTGCAGCTATAGAACAAGACTATAATAGTTAGTCTCAAATATAGCTTCGTGGTAGATATGCTGCTATAGGCCTATGCTGCAGGGGGGCACCGACATGATCCACTGGGCGGTGCCTCTCACCCTTCTTCTCCTCTCCTTTTCCCTTCCTCTCTTCTCCATTTCCGTTTTTATTTATTATAAATATCTCATAGCTATCGTTTTTGTCCATTGCTCCTGTAGTTTCTTGTGCTGGCCCCCCTTTGTGCATGTTTGCAGGCCAGAGCCTCGGGAGCTGCATTCTGGCCTGCGGTCCCGCCCCCCCCCCCCATCCCCGGTTATCCCGTTGCTGCTTCCACCTGCCCGCGTGCATGTCTGCTGTGTGCTGCTGACGTCCCCGACTCCCCCAGTCTGGCCTTCGGCAGGAGGGTCCCCCCTTATGAGCCTGGTCCTGCTCAAGGTTTCTTCCCTCCTAAAGGGGAGTTTTTCCTTGCCACTGTTTGGCTTAAGGCTTTTCTCCCACTATGGGAGTTTTTACCTGCCATTGTTTATGTAATAATTGCTCGGGGGTTTATGTTTATGTTTATGTTCATGTTCTGGATCTCTGGAAAGCGTCTAGAGACAACATCTGTTGTATTAGACGCTATATAAATAAAATTGAATTGAATTGAAACCTATGGTGATAGACCAGAACCCAGCCGAGCACCAGCCACCCAGCATAGGCTGATCACGTGGCCAAGAGGTCCACCCCCTCCAGGCCCACAACCCCCACTTGACGAGAGGCCAGCCTGCCCCGAGAGATGGGGCCACCTTGACAGTCAACGCCGGCGGGCCGGCACCTGCCCCAATAAAACCGGGAGCCCCAGAGCCAAAGGCATGCCCAGCTGCAAGGGCAGCGGGGGGGAAGCGGAGACGGGCACAGAGCGTGAGAACCCCCGAACAAGGACCCATCCAGACAAGCCCAACAGCAAAGAGCCCCAAATCCAGGAGAACCGCTCAAGGCAAGTGGCCGCCACCCAGGCCATTCCTAACCACCCCAACTGCCGCCACGAGGTAAGACCCCCCATAGACCAACAAAGTCTCCACCAGGCCATTCCCCACCTCCCCACTCCCTGCCCCCAAGGGCCACTAGAAGCCTGTATCCCAGCGCCCCAAGTCAACCCCCAATTTCAAGAGTTACAGGATCACCACCCACCCGACCCCACTAGCTGATAAAGTCCATAAACTGGGACCAGAGAGAATGCAGTTCTGCCGAATGTTTAGTGGAAGCAGACTTTATCTCGTTACTGATATGATCCGACAAAAGATTCCTAAATTGATTAATACATAGATTAGATTTTTGTTTCCAGTTCATTAGAAGGTTTTTTTGCGATACATAAGGCAGTGAGAACCAAGTGAGCCAAGTTAGGTTCCATGTGGATATCACCCAGGCCTATGACCTAGTATGCATAGTGTAGGGCACAAAGGAATTCTGCAATTGAGCCATGTGGATAAATCTTCAGATACCTCCAGTCAAAATTTCTGCACAGGTGCACAAAACCATAAAGCATGCATATAATTATCAGGGGTGTTCTCTGTGCACTGTGAGCAGATATTATTGGGTGCAAAACCCATCCGGAACATCCTTTGTCCTGTGCTTTGTATTGTATAAGTTGCAAGTTTGGATTCTTCATCATAGTGAAAGTATTTAAACATACTGTATTTATGACCAAGAAATTTGATTAGTGCTAAGAGAAAGGTCAGCCTCCCATTTTGAGATCGGAAGAGAGACTGAGTTATCTATTTTGAACATTAACCTGTCAAGTTTTGATAGTAATTATGGGGTGTTTAGATTAAGTAATTCTGTTACCTTAATGGGACGTTGCAGATCCAGTTGGTTGAATTTATATTTTTTACTTATTATAGACTTGAGTTGTTGGTAGTCTAAAAATGTGTTACAGCTAATTACATATTGAACAGTTAGTGTGTTAAAAGGTACAAAATATCCACTTATGATTATATGTTGTAAATACTTTATTCCTTGATCTCTCCACTGAGTGAAGTTTACTATCCTTTTATCATTTTTCAGAATTTCTGGGTTGTTCCATATGGGTGTGCGATCACATGGAGAAAGATAGACTTTGGTTATTTTAAGGAAGTCCCACCAGGCTGTCAGAGGAGCTAATATTAATAATTTTAAAGCATTTATGATGCTTGATGTTTTGACTGATAAATGGTAAATCTCCGATTTCCAAATCATGCAAAATACTTATTCTGAATCCAGCCATTGACTATCTAGTGAGTGATTTTTGCACCATTTTAAGATATACTGTAACCTATTAACTAAGAAGCAGTAGGTAAGTCTAAACCTCTACAGTCTCTGTTTTTTTGTAATGTTTTTAAGCTAACACGTGGTTTTTTATTTTTCCATAGAAATTTTGATACATACAGTATCCAGTGACTTAAACCAAGAGGCAGGGGGTTTGAAGGGTATCATTGAAAAAAGATAATTTATTTTTGGTAAAACCATCATTTTGATGGTGGCAAATCTCCCCATGAGTTTAATGGGAAGAGAATTCCATTGGGTAAGATCAATCTCTATTTTTTATAAGAGCTGAAAATAATTTAGTTTTGTTAGCTCTGACAGCCTAGGGGAGATGTTTATACCTATATATCTGATGTTTGCTGATTGTAATTTAGAAGTGACTGTATTCTGGAAATTGCAGTTGATGCAAAAAACTGTCTCTTCTTTCTGCCACTGGTGCATGCAAAAATTAAAATATTTGGAAAGTCCTAAATATACACACAAACCTCTCCTTAGTTGTTTATACACAGATGCACTCACACACAGGACACCAGCTGATGTTGGAGAACCTCTTCAAAAGCATGTTTCCTGAGGTGAATTGTGGTTGTTTTATAGAGCCGTGGTAGCAGATTGCTCTTTTGTAGAGCTCATTCATCAATGTCAACACACACTTTCGCATGTGGACAGTAGACACACACACACAAACCCAACAATACACTCTCTCACAAACACACATAGGTACAGTACAGTTACTATATTATATTATAACATGAAAATATAATTTCAATATGTATAAGGTATTATAATAATATATAATGTAATATTTAGTTTATCATTTAATGTAAATAGTTAGAGTAATTTGATTATTTTTTCTGAACATATGGATCAGGTGGTGTTGCATGTGGCGTCAATGTATATTTTTCAAAATAAAGTCCCATTTAAGAACAGGAAGGTTTCTCAATATTTTAATGCAGAATACATTTTGATATAGTAACAGCTTATGAAGCTAGAGGTTTGTTAGCCTCTTTGTAACTTTTTTTAATTGTTTCATGGCACACAGTATAGTGTTTCTTGTGCGTCCACTGCAACATTCATAAGGTTTACTCAAGACAAACTTGTGAGAACAAAAACACCCTCAAACTTGTCATTTTGACTCTAATCTGTCGAAATCTGCTTCATAAATCTCAGTTATTATGTGGATTATGCCAGCTGAGAGTTACATCCTCCCCTATATCTGCCATGGGGTGATCTTGAATTTGGACATTCCCAAAACACCCGCCAACTGTGGTGGTTCCTCAAATCCATCACCTACCTCTTCAAATCACCACCTTATTGTGATAGAGGGGTTGGTACAATTGGGTGATTCCAGGCGCTATGTTATCCCAGGCCTTTGTCCTTAGCAAGGTCTCCCAAGGAAAAATGGATGGTAAATCCTTTAGATTCATGCAAAAAATAAAAAATTTGCAAGTTGATGTCCCTCACCCAGACGTCACTACAGTGTCACCCTTGACCCAGGCCTTACACAGGTGAACACATTAGTCTGGCCGGGCTCAGCTCAGTCAAACCCAGTTAGTTCCCAAGGGTTGTCTCATTTGTAAGATGTTTTGTGCAGAAAAAGTAGTTGTTTTAACTTGTAGTTGATTTATCTAGGCGGACCCTATTTGAAAAACAAAAATTCTTCTGACAGTTGCAGGTATGTAGGGGTCTGACAGCTGAACTCTGATGCCAACAAGTGGGCTGCCATTCCAATAGAAGAAATGCCAAACTCCATCCTCTGTAGTAGGATGTACTGATCTACCAAGTACAAAAGTCCAAACTCTAATGAGACACAGCTTTAGTTTCTGAGACCAAGATCTGGTTTTGTCTTTACGTTAGGAGTTAATGAAAAAACAAATTTGGCCTTGGAGCAAGAGTGAGGGAAGAGCTTCTCAAAGCTGGCATTATTTAGGAAAACCTTGTGCTGGTCTAGACAGAAAACTCTGCAGCTCATTGCTATACGTCTTTAGTGTTTGAACAAGTTCAGTCCCACCTGTTTTTTTCATTGAAAGACCTTGACCGACTCTGCCAATGCTATCCTATGATGTGATATTGCTATTGAATGGGCAACATTAAAAAACAGATATGTTCATGCAGCGGTTACGCATGTGCAGCTATATTTTCATGATTGTTTTGTTTACTTCCTCCAAGTGTCTTCAGGCGGAGGCAAAGGAAAACACTTTCTGTCTCACTTGCATTCAAGTGCATTCACACGCACGGTCATCGGCACTGATGTGGTGTGACAGGACTGTAATTTTAGCTCTGCTGACTCTCTGGGCTTTTCCCTCCCACCCCCTCTGTCTTCATCCAACCCCTTTGGCTTACTATTATGGAGTGGTGTACATCAACCACTGCCTCCAGCATTGTCTGTTTGATTGTGCATCTGTGTGTGTGAGTGTGTTTGCTGTTTTTCCATGCAGTTTTTCCCAGGGTAAGGTCATGGAGTCAAACTAAGGATAAGACTCCATCACAAATACATTCCAAAATCTCCTCACAACACACACATACCCAAACTCTAAACCAATGCGCAGCTCATTCAAATCCTCTTTGTTCTGCAGCTGCACTGGCTGGATATGTTCCCCAGTATACTTCACAATGTATCTGAAACAAATAACGTTTTGTTTCATTTTATTTTATTCACATTGCTCTGCTCTAGTTTTACTGCATAGCCAAAAGTCCTCCTTAAGGGACTGGTGTGTTTATCATGAAAGGCTTATTCCTAACTCCCCTTCAGACCTTTTCTAACATACACCATTTGTGTTAACATTTCAAAACTGACGACTTGACATTCACCCAGTGACTGACCATCCGTGGAAAGGTGAGAACATTTTCTGGGCTTAACCTCTCTTAAGCTCCTTTTTGTTTGTTAAACAACCAATGATGCAATACTTTGAAAGTGTTTTTGAAATAACTGATGAAACACGGGTCGTCCTTATCGTGAGAAGGGTGCTGGGCTATGTTTTCAGAGGGCATTCAGAGGTGTTGGAGGCTCAGAGGTGGTGGTGATGTTTGTTGGCTCAAAGTGGAGATGGCTGGCAGAGAGGGTTATAGAGGTAAAGTGGCGCAGGACAGGCTGGCTTCAATACACTGGTAAGTAAGAATAGAAGGGGTCTAGTTTTATGTATTCCTTTTATAATTATATCAACATCCCCATATTATGTGATTTTGATAGCTTTTCATACTGATCAAGCACCACGATACAGACCTTCAACTTTGATCACAACCAGAGGCAGCTCTACGCTGGGATGAGAGGGGGCAATGCCCCCTGAAATCAAACTTTTAGATGTTGAGAAAGGAAATCGCAAGATGCACAGTAATACAAAATATACATATGCAGAGCAGCACTTTGTTGTGCATTCTTTGCGTAGTGTGGTGAGCAATAGCCATTTACTTTGTGAAAATCTCACGTAAATAGTCTGGTTAACAATATAGTAATATAACAAGTACATGTAATTAAATCCCAAAACATGTATTTTGATTGACGGCTGATTCCTGTGCACCACAGGACTTCTCAATTGGAATTTTCACAAAAGTAAGAGAACATTTCCTCAAAAAAAAATCTAAGCTTTTGACTCCCGTTCAAAGAGAATATTGGAAAGAAAGCCTTTCAACACTCAGCATTGTCATGACAAAAACATTAATTGGCTCCTAAGATGGCTGCTTTCACTATTTTGTATATCAAGAATGTGGAAACATTTACCACTTGATTTGTTGCAAAGGTTGCAATTTTTTTTTCACAAATGTAGGATTAACAGATCTTTGTATGATGCTACAAATGTAGTACCTTTGGTCATTATTTGGTTATTCACTATTGGTGTATATTTAGAATATAAATGGATAGAAAAGATGAGGTCATTCAGTGTGGCTGCATTTATATAAACGGTGAATTAGAAAACTTGTCTGGATTTGATCATTTGTGACTAGAAGGCAGGACCCAAAGAAAGTAGCAACAGGTAAGGTAACTGCTGTTTCTTGTTAAAATCCTGACACCTCAGGCCTTATGGATGTAGTGCTTGCGTAGAGGTGTGTGTGTGTGTATGTGTGTGTATAAGGCCACGCCATCGTCTGTGTGGTACTAAATAATGACTCTGTCTGAGCTGTGTGCCCTCTGGGCCCTCCTGTCTACTCACCAATACGCAAAAACGGACACACAGTCTCACACTGTTCTGGCTGGCCACGGCTGGCTGATTCTTAAATGTCAGATGACTTCACTCCTCGAACAATATTTATTGAGCACGGTCCTTTTCCCTCGTTCTCCACCAAATTGCTTTTTTGAATTAAAATTAAACTAAAACATGCATTCTATGTGTTTGATTGCAAACCCTGATAATCAATCCTTTCTATCATTGACATTCCTCACCCACTATTACCATCTACAGCTGCTGTTAGACGTTTTAGCTTTATTTCTTGTTTTGTAGAGAAATTTGACTCAGAATCCTTCATGTGTGCTGGTTTGTGCAGTCATTACACTTGGTTTTTATCTACTTGTCATGGGTAAGTATTTTTTTTATTTTTCATCTATTTTTTGTTCTTTTATACAAGGACAAATAAAATGAAAGATC
This sequence comes from Cololabis saira, assembly GCF_033807715.1. Classification (NCBI taxonomy): domain Eukaryota; kingdom Metazoa; phylum Chordata; class Actinopteri; order Beloniformes; family Belonidae; genus Cololabis; species Cololabis saira. The sequence goes on along the minus strand of NC_084607.1, from coordinate 23,291,369 downwards.
TTGTGCTAGCAAAACAAAAGTTATGGTACAAGGTAATGACTTTCAGATAAGGACCTGACGAATAAATTCAAGGCTGTTTCAACAAATGTTCCAAACGGAAATTAATGCCTCAAGTGTGGTATAAAAGAGTTACTTGATATCTTATTTTCAAGCCAATTGGAAACAAAAGGAAAATATAATCAAAACAAAATGAATAGGTGAACAGTATTTTGGGAATGTGACAGGAATAAAGTCTTCTCAGTGCTTTTGTGCAAGAATTTTATGAGACAGATCCGGGGAAAATTAGACATCAAAAATAAACTAAATGTACCTGTCGCTGGCAACCTCCCTCAGCTCTTCTGGGGCAATACCTTGAAGTTTCCCAGCCAACCAAGAAGTATAATCCCTTCACTGTGTCCTGGCTCTTTCCTGGTGCCTCCTGGCAGTTGGACATGCCCAGAATACCAGTCCATGTCCCTCCAGGATGACTGAATTTCTCAGCCTTTCTCTAAGCGAGAATCAAGCTGCCTTTGTGGAGGACACTCCTTTCATCTGCTTGTAACCATGATCTTCTTCTTTCAGTCAGTACCCACAATTCATGCTCAGCGGGTTAAGATTGAAACATAATGTAAATCAGCTGGCAAACAGAGAGCCTCGCCTTGTGGATAAGCTCTCTCTTCACCACAAGTGACCGGTACCGAGTCCACATTAATCCAATTGCAGCACTGATCTCCTATTCTGTACTCCCTCTACTTTTAAACAAAACTCAGAGAAACTCGAAATTCTCCACCTAAAAAACTGCCTCATCCCCAGTTTGAGGGGGATTCTGAGAGGCCACTCTGTCCTTTTCCAACTGAGATTGATAGTCTCGGATTTGGAGGTGCTGATTCACATTTCTACTGCTTCACACTGGGCTGCGAACCACTCCAGAGAGAGCTGAAGATTGGGGCTTGATAATGCCAACAAAAGCACATCATCCACATAAAGCAGAACTATAATTCTGTGTCGGTCTCATGCTAAAGTTAAAAATGTGCTTTGACAATAATTATGTATTGATCTTTATCGCTGCTGCCTGGTTGATATCCACATGTGCATTTATTTACTCATTCATACAGTAAGAATCATGCTTTTGTATGTTATTGGGACAGTTTAACGGTAGGATAATATGGCAATATAGGGAATGTTAAAACTATAATTAAAGTTCAAATTAATATCCCCAGATGTAATGAGTAGAACTCTTCCCCATAATACTAACCAATGATTGTACCAAGCTATAAAACATGAATTAATGTTAAGAACCCTATTTGTTTCACTTTTGCATGTAAAATAAATATTTAAGTTTCCTTCATACAGAAGGAGGGAAAGCTGAGGTGTTCAAAATAATTAACCTACAAATCATTTTTGCCTTCAAATCTCACCAGAGCAGTCGGTGTTTAAATTGTTCCTAAAAGGACTCCATAAGCAGCGCTCAACAAAAAAAAAAAAAAAAAAGAAAGAAAAAACCTTGAAGTGGAAGGTACGAGATATCTGAACCTCCTGGTTTTGTCTACAAAGATGATTGCTACTGAACTGGCTTCTTCTGGACGCAATATCTCCAGATGGCCAGATGGCCTTCAAAGGTCATCGTTTCAGATTAACTCTCTTTAAGATCACAGCAAAAACTCAAGTTTGCCCATAAACATCTGAAAAATCGGGATAGAACTTTGGAAGACTGTCCTTTTGATCTGGAACAAATGTGAGCTGTTTGGGCTCATAGAAGTTGCTGTTGTTTGGCAAAACAAGGAAAAAAAATCTTAGAGCATGATGTTGTGGGGATGTTTTACTCCTTCAGGCATGGCGAACCTTGTTTAGGTGCATAGGATCATGAAAAAGAGGATTATGCTGATATTTTGGGGAATGATATAAATCTGCTGCCAGTCAGTGCTTGAATACTGACGAGTAGGATGAACCGGAACAAATCGACAATGGTCTAAAATTTCTAAAGAGAGATGTGCCAGCTTGGTTAGGAATTACTATTATTGTGAGTTGTATATCACAAAGGCTACACTACTGATAATTGTTGGAGGGTTAATCATTTTGGCCTTACCACCTTTTTTGTGTGTGTCATGTGAAAACATCAATTAAATATCTTAATATAGCTTAATGGAGATTTAGCCCCATCTTTGGAACCAAATGCTGTATTAAACAATGTACACTTATGGATATCGTTGCTTCCGTGGAAAGGTCTTGTTTGATTTATAAAAGGGCAAAATACTTTTGTCCTTAAGCAATTATGTGTCCTTGGTTTTCTAGATGTGCAAAATTAGTTCTTAATTTCACAGTTGTAGTGAGGTTGTTGAATTCTGATTTTGAGCTTTCCATAATAAGAACTGTTTTGTCTGAATAAACTGACTCCACATTAAAGGAGCCGTGTGTAAAAAAATGGCCAAAACTGGTACTGCAGTCATTTTCAAAATATTGTTGAGCGGCGTGTACTCCCCCCCTCCCCTACCCGACCAGAGGTTGCCAGGTAGGCTGCAGAATGCAGCAGGAACGTAGGCTGCCATGGCAAGCGACGAGTCCTACACAGTAAGTTTATTTTCTGCATTTAATGCTTTATGAAAGATCTTTTGTGAAGTAATAATGTACTGCAAAATTTACTAATGGCGATTAGCCAAACAGAATCGTAAATGTTACCACATTTCAGTCGGAGCATACGTTTTCAGTTAGTTACCCTGTTAAAAATGTCTTTATTAGGCTAGTGTTGCGATGTAAAGCTTTTTATGAACGCATTTGAAAAATCCATGCAAATTCTAATTTTGGGCTATGCAGTAATTTAGTGTTTGGTTGGAAACACTATAGGCTCATATCGATGATAACTTTTTGTAACGTCGACAATACCACATGTAAAGTCGAGGGTAATTTTCCTAAAATACATCAGTCATGTAATGTCTACATGTCATGTAATGAAAAATTACATGACGTGTAGAATTTGAATTAAAAACACGTCCAAAAGTTCCATGTATGTGGACCAAATTATGCGCTTTTGGTATTGAGGATGTTGCCGTGGAATTATGCCTGATACTTCCAAAATAACACTAAATTATTGCACAGGCTAAACGATAGAATATGCTTATAATACACGTTTATGTCAAGGTAGCCTAGCACTTGTACCTGATGATCTTTGCCTGTACTGCTCTCTCTTGTTTCAGCCTGATTTAGACCTCACTTTTGAGGTACCCTCTCTTGAGGCTGATGAGAGCTGGGCAGGTGAGAGGAGGCGGAGCAGACCCAGGAAAAGAAGAGGGAGAGGGACAAGAGAGGGTGCAGGTCTTGGTCCAGGAGACACAGAGCAGAGAGGAGAGAATCTAGAGGGAGGAGATGGACCAGGTGGAAGAGGAGAGAGGGCAGGCCCTGCACCAGATGACCGAGGCCAAAGTGGTGGAAGAGGTCAGAGAGGTGGAAGAGGACGAAGAGGAGGAAGAGGCCAAAGAGGGGGAAGACAACAGAGTGCAGGTCCTGGAGGTGGAGGTAATTCAGGTCCCAGTGCTGGAGGTGGTGGCACAGGAAGGAGAAGGAGAGGAGGCAGAGATGCAGAGGAAGAGGGCAGAGTTCAGGTGCTCCGAAATGACCGTCGAGTACAGACACAGGTTTGTTTCCAGAGTAGGCTATACTAAACATTTGATAGGCAGCAGTAAAATTATTACTTGTAATATCACCATCTGTATCTATGTCAGCATCTTATGTAGTTTTAATCAAATGTAAGTGCCAAATGCTATTTTGTGGTTTGTTTACTTAGGAACTCATTCAAAACATGAGTGAAATGGGGCTACGAGCACTCGCAACCCGGATCTTCTCCCGGAACCCTGGATTGGTTTTTGATGCCCTGCCTCCATTGGATAGCACCACTCTTCCACCTGCAGCTGCCCTTCCATGGTGTACCTGTGGGAACTGCAGGGAGATGGCCACAGATGCAGAAAGGAAATGCTGTGGCCAGGGGCCTTAGCACTGCATAAGCAAATTGCCTCATTTCGAGCTTTACTGCTTGGAAGATGGCTATTTGCGTATACACAGAGACTACAGGAATGATGTGTTGGTGGTAGCAGAAGTTACAGAACCAGGCGATGATAATAGGCAGTTTAGATATGCTGCTTATCGCCAGTACACCTTTTGGCAGCATGGATCACTGGGCCAGGGTAACCGTCGTGTTATCCCCAGCTGCTGCATTTGGAGAATAAGGGACAAATACCCTGACCCTCAAGGCCAGTACACTGGCTTTATACCCACAATGTGAACAAACTTTACCGACTCCAATTTAATTGAAGTTACTTGTTGTATATACTTTGTTTTTACAAATTGTTTGTTTTGTTCCAAGTTTGTAAAGAGACTTCTTCCTTGTTCAATAAAAAAAGTTTATTTATAATAACAATGCTTTGCTTTTTACAATATAGAGGAACAGTAAAAAATAAATAAATAAAACGAGGGATAAACAGTATAAATAGTATAAATAACTATTGAACAATTAGCTGCTCTGTACTGTGGAAACTTTATGAAATGGTTTAAAAGCAGCTTGTGGCAGAAAATGGAAATGACAAGGGCTGAGAGGCTCTGGAAACGGGTTTCACTGGTCTTCACTCTGGAATGCTGACACTGAGGAGAGCAAAATAAAAACAGAAATTAGATTATTTTAAAAATAAATGTAATATGCATTACATCTAACTTGGTGTGTGGTATGTAGCCGCAGATGCAAAAGAAATAAACGGGTATTCTACCTACCAAGACCTCTCCTGACTTGGGTGCGCAGGAGTTCCTCCTTGGTTGGTGCCGGCACAGGGGGAAGAGGGCCGTACTTTCTGGGGTCATCGGGTCGAAGACTCCTCCGCCTGGGCATTCCCTTGCCAGCTAGCCTCTTTTGCAGAATCTTTGTTTGCAGTTCTGGGATGTAGCCATAGGTCTTCGATGTCTTCTTGGTGTACAGCATATACCTTTGGGCATTTTTCTTGTACAGCCTCCTGTACCTAAAATAAAAGCAGAGAAAATAGATTGTTCACATTCCAAGGGCCATGTTTTACAGTCAGTGTTTCCCCTACCATTGCATAGGCCTGGCGGGGCCGCCAGGCCAACGAGCCCCCCTGCCAGGCCTAAAAAAAAAAAATGTAATATGCCAAAAATAAGCGGCATATCCATTCATTCATAAATCAATGATCATTTACATTTAGGAGCGCCTGTGCAGCGCTTTGTTGTTTAGTTTACATTTTTGTTCTGATTGAGCTTCTTTTTTTGGTAAGCAATAATGATGAAAATAACACAGACAATAGATTGTCTTTCCACTAGAACCACTAAAGGTTCATTTTTCCCCCAGGCATTGTCAAATGCATGTAACTCTGTTGTAACAAAACGGGAAAAAAAATCTTCTACAATGTTTAAATTATTTATAACTGATATAATCTCAATTGTGAATAGGGATGTTTTGTCACATATCCCGTCAGCACAAGCAGCCCGTTAAAAGAGGACCATCCCAGAGGGTTTTCATAGAGATCCCTCTGAAATGTATAGAAAAGATGTGCTCAATGCTCATATGGGTCAGACCAGCACACTGCAGCCTTTCAGGCCCATGACACTTTGGTTAAAGGTTAGATTAAGCCTAATGATTTAATTGAAGTGATATAATTCTGCAATATAGGCCTACAATGATTTTTAATGTAAAACTTGGTTATATTGCTGCATGTCACATGTCCAATATGCCGTCCCACGCGCCTCGTCTGTTTAGGGTTTTTTCTGTGGGTACCACCGGGCCTGAAAAAAATTCTAGGGGAAACACTGTTTACAGTACAGTGTTTTATATAGAGTTTCAATGGTGTAATCAGGTAAAATGGTTACCAACATCCAACATGTAGAAATGAGCATGTCACTTACTGCTTGCTTCCATCAGACTTGCACAACTCTGGGCGGTCCTTGTGGTAGTTATAATCGATCGCTGCGAGGAGCATCCTGGCCTCAAAGACAGGAGGGCTAAATGCTGAGCGCTTGCTGGCATACATTAAAATATGATTTTGGAAGGACTCCAGATCAGCAGTGGACCTGTGGGGGTGGGACATAGAGACATTTTTTTATTTTTTGGAAAATCACTTTCTAGGTACAGTATGTGTACACACTCATTAAATTACCTGAAGTTCAGGTATTTGTGAACTTCGTTGAGCCATCGCTTGTTTCGCACAATACTCTTCAGGGCCTCGTGTGCCATGGAGCCTCGCTCAAGCCACTCTTGAGTTCCCCCTGATTGCAAGTCTGCATGCTGGCAGCCTCCCAGTACCCACCTGTGTTCATTTGTGACATGGTGTAGGAGCCCAAACCACAGCTCCTACAAAATAATACAGAAATATAATGGACAGACACAAAAAGCATGGGAATTGAACATTATTCATTAGGTCATTTATCTCCTGTTCATTCATGAGCGGGGTTTCAGCATCCTGGATGCTCATGTTCTGTAGACTAAAAGAAAACAGTCAATCACAATGTACATGTTCAACATAATTTCTTATATTTAGACAAATTCGAAAGCTTGAGAGTATTTATATACCTCTCCTCTAGAACTTCTGAGGCATCCATGGTGCACTCCTCATCTTCCAATGCTTCCTCTGTAGGTGGCAGGTCTTCTCTATAAATAGTTTAGTTGTTTTAGACAAAAAATGCTTCCAAATATGAAATGAAAATGAAAACAACGTGGCACTGATCACTGACCGATTTGAAAACGTTTCAGACGATGCATGTCCAATACTGGAAAGTGATGGTGCAGTCAGGTGGTGCTTCTTCCACTGTCTTTTACTTGGGGTTGAAGTGCTTGGACCATAATAGCTGAGGAGACAAGCGTTTTTGTCATAATTATGGAACACTCCACACATTTACCATAATATGCAACAACCAACACATTTACCACAGACTAGTGTCTAACCAAAGATAATGCGGGGAAAATTACGTCTGCATTCGTCATCAATGGCTAACGGCAGGGAGCAGATATTGGCAGAACACCGGTGCAACACCGGCCGTTCAAAGTGAACCCTGATTTATGGTTCCGCGTTAAATGGACGCAGAGCCTACGCCGTAGGGTACGCAGCTCTTTAATGCAGAAACAGAGGATGAGGACTTTGATGAGTTTGATTAATGTAAAAACTGAAATAAAGTAGCCTACAATCAAACAAAGTTTTTTTCCTGCTCTATTTTTAAATACGCACACTCGTGTGATTGTGTTTGTGTTCCGCGGCGCACGTGTGTGTGTGTGTGTGTGTGTGTGTGTGTGTGTGTGTGTGTGTGTGTGTGTGTGTGTGTGTGTGTGTGTGTGTGTGTGTGTGTGTGTGTGTGTGTATAGACGGGGCCTTTGGGTTCGGTGCACCGTGTGTGTGTTTTAAATACAGAAATTACACAAAACTGAGGGTGCTGCTTTCCAAACGGCGCCCGTATGGTCGCGAAAATATGGTATTTATATATGAAAGCCAAACATTTAGCTATGAATCTTACCTGTCCAGGAGAAAATCAGCAATGTTGGCGTCTGTCTTCAAGTTCTTCTCCGCTTTCAGCCGTCTCCATCTTTCAAAAGCATCTCCTATACAAATCCTGGTTTTATTTCGGACCTTGTCACGACGTAACTCGGATTCATAACGAGGTCTTTTAGTTTTTGGAACGCTAGACATGTTTTCATCCAACACGTTTGTAGCAGCTGCTGCAATAATCAGAGCCGAGCTGGCAACCCGGATGCCGAAACGCTACTGACTTGGTGATTGGGAGATAGGTGGAGGGTGGAGCTTCAGACCAAAACAAAAAATGAAAACAAAAACATCAGTTGAGGGCTGCAACTCCTCTTTTTAAACTAGAATATCCTGGCTTGAGTGCTGTTGTCAGTGACATAAGTATTTGAGAAGAACATGATTTTTAAATGTCTGTTGACATATCGGGGTCATTTTATGATTCGTTTTATTATTCTTCTTACACACAGCTCCTTTAACTCTGCATGCAACACACACACACACAAATATATATATTTTTTTTATATATTTTTGGGGATACGTCATAAACATAACACATGTTCAAGACCCTTTCCATGACAACAAAATGTCTAAACCCAATTTTAAAGGCCTTTGGACATTGCCATGGAAATAAACCTCCCTGTCAGTGAGTGACAGTGAGGTGTGAGTGAGATTTTCTTTTGTGCATTTATTCAGGCTGCAACCTTATAAGAGAGTTTTCTGACACTGCCAAGGTTTGATGATGAGCAAGAAGCTAAATAAATGAAAAAGACAAAGTTATTTAAACTGCATGAACACTTGTCTCATTGTTTCCATGGTTTGGCAGGACAGAAGAAAGATGAGATACAAAAAAAGAAGAAAAAAAGTAAGTTAATTAACACAGAGAATAGCCAGTATTCTCCACCACACACGTAGTCAGATTTTTTAAAATGTTTTTCCAAATCAGTTCTTACAAACAACTGTTAGAGAAACCTGCAACCACCAGGGGACAGAATCAACATGATCTGGCTGTCAATCATTATTAATCGGAACAACTTAGGCAGTGCTGCAGTCCTGCCAGAGAAACCACAACATACGGTATTTCATAAGCATCCCAGAGGTTATCATCCACTCTTCTCTGTCACAAATGTGTCAAGTCTGTTTCGCCATGTCCGAACAGCAGGACTGTGTGAATTTACCGGGGTTTTTAAAAGACCACACCACAAACAGACTGCCTTTTACACTAACGTAATACTAACCTGTGGAGGCCACAAGACACATGATCTGAGATGAGAAGCAACATCCCGTTTGTGGAGCTTTCTCAAATGTAAAAATAAGAAAAACTGCAGTATTTCAAATTACCACGAGGGCTGGTTTGAAACACAACTCAGTCTCCATCAACCCTCATGTTGAAATGTCCAATTAGACAGCATAAATAAACATACTTACAGTGTCCCCTTTTACACTGCTGAATGTTTATAACCTCTATTTAGCGTAATGCCTGTCGTTTTAACATTAACTGATATGATGTAATGTGTTGAGCTGGCCTTCTCATAATGCGGATCAGGTCTAACACAATGACACAGAATGGTGGGTGGGTGAGACCTCCTCATCCCCAGAGCCCAGTACGCTATAAATCAACATATTACAGGAACTTTAATATGCAACTGGCCAGTACATTGCAGCTTTGCAAGAAACAAAACTCAGATCATTAACAAATTGAAGAGCCTCAGAAATATGTTTGCATGCGATAAATGATCATAACAGCAGAAGTGGCAGAGGAAGACTTGGCTGATCATATTTCAATTTGTTATGCACAGTTTGGGGGGGAGCCAATCCACAAATCCTGTTGTTAATCAGACCCAATCCATCCTCTGCACCCAGCACTGCCTCAGCCAGGTCTTCTGATGCTGTGGTGAAGCCACCAAGACCAACCAGTCAGACCACAGGACCGTCATGTTACGCATTACGCCTCCTCACTCCTCTTCCCTTCCCTCAACTGGGCTTCAGGCATCAGGGAGGTATCAGGGGGGCAACAGCAGCGCTTCCTTTGACATAGTCCAGTGCAAATTAAATACAAGTTTTTCATTAAAGGAGCTTGAGGCAGGATTTATGAAAAAAATGTGTATAAGTTTTAAGTTTTCTAGTAATAATTTCAGATGAAGCGTTCCAAACCAAAAAGAATAAGCCCTCTAGTGTATCTCTCCGTTGCCTTGAACAGGCTGTGTGCTGCAAAATGCGCTGCAATTCCGGGCCCAAATCTCCCGCGCTGTCCTGCGGATGTGACGTCAAATGATGCTGCATGCGCGTTCTCCCGTGCCGGCTTCGCTGTTGGCTGCAGTAACCCCAACGGTCGTCGTGGCGCTAATGAGTCTCATTTATTATTCTTGCCTCAAGCTCCTTTAAGGGAAAGTAAGGGCATAATCCAAAAAGGCCTATGGCTGTTACATCCTCTGTGAGAACACAGAGGATGTTCTTGTTCTTGAAGCCTCAAGAAAAATTATTTTGTTCTTTAAGCTCTGGTTTGGGACTTTTTTTTTTCGTGTGGTGTGCGCAAACTATTGTGTGATTTGTCCGAAATGTAAAGTGGGTGTGGCTAATATAGAGAAACAATAGTCATCCCAGTTTTTCTGCTGGTATGGATGTTTGCACCACAACTCTTTTTTTCCCCATCTCCCCGTTATGTAATCATGATTAAAATAAAATCTTCCTCTTTCATCAACTTAAATTCACTAATTTCTGTTGTCACCATGAGGTTGCTGTTTTGTTGCTTTTCTCATAGTAGACTTGTGCAGGGTTGCCAATTTCACTTATAATCTACTGTGGGCTTGTCTATTCTGAATGTATTTTCAGGAGCTCTCGCTTGTTGCAGGCACCAACACATCTGCCACCTCATTTTTCCTGTGTATAATATTTAGGTGCTGCATCAACCCAACGTGACAGCACTCAAAATGTACCCAAAGTTTAGGTGCAGAAAGTGGAACTCACTGCAGCACCTGGCGGATCATTACATAAAGGTATTTAAATGTCACACACACTACACCGTATCTACTGTACACACACTATACACACCCGTTTACTGCTATGTATAATCATCAAATACTGTGTTACTAATATGTGACATGTCAAAGTAAGTGAAGAATAATTATTATTAATTATTATTAGGGCCCCAGCACTTACAGTGCGAAGGATTCTTTTTTTTCCTCGTTTTTATTTTTCCGACGAAATGAGGGCCTTTTTGCCCCCCCTAAACGTGCCCCAAAAGTCAAGCTTTTGAGCCTAATGGCTCAAAAGCGCCCCCTAGAAAACTTCGTGCCTCATGTCGCAACCTAAAGAAAAGTCTCTTGGCGGCATGGCCGAAACCGAACAGGAAGTCGGCCATTTTGAATTAATTGTGTAATTTTGGCGCAATTTATGTCATTTCTTCAGCCGCTTCTTCGCCCGAACCGTAACGTGCACCCAGGTGTGTTTACATCAAAATGTGCGTCTCGATCCTGCGACGATGCGCATTACTTTTCTCAGTCAAAAGCGTTACCGTGGCGACGATAGACGCCAAAAAGCGCGCCCCCCTTCATCTGATTGGTCCATATTTGATAGTTCCTACTTTCTGCCATAACTTTTGAATGGTTTGACATAAAGACTCGTGGGTGGTGTCATCTTACTCGGTTTTGAGTCCTTGAACATAATTGGTGCAAATTAGCCCCGCCCCTTCTTCTGATTGGTCCATATTTGATAGATCCTACTTTCTGCCATAACTTTTCAATGGTTTGACATAAAGAGTCGTGGGTGGTGTCATCGGATTCAGTTCTGAGTCCTTGACCTTTATTGGTGAAAATTGCACGCGCGAGGGCCCGTTCATCGCTACTTGCAGCTTTAATTATTATTATTATCCTAGTGCACTGCTGACAGCACCTCCCTCATCTGTCACCTTGAAACAGCTGGACTCTACAGTGTTTGAAAGTCAGCTGATTCATACTGATCCATACTCCTTTCACATGATTTCTCCACACTAGTGTTTTCAGCAGTCATATGGCTGTTGCTTATTTTTCTGACCTGGAAACCCTGTACATGAGCTGCACATACTGTAGGTACTGCAGTCGGAGGGGTCTGTGAAGACTCCACACTCAGTTTCTCAACAAGTGTGAAATGCCTAAAAGGAACTTTGTTCTTGTTTTTGGTGCCCCGAGAACAAGAACAAATTCTTCTGATGTTCATGAACAGATATCAGCCAGTAGGTGGCACAATCATTCCTATTGAGAAGAAAATGTTTTCATGTGCTGTTAAATATATAAACAGATCGCTGCAATTGGATTTAGGTTGGACTAGAAAGGTCAGAGGATAAGACTTAGCTAATCAGCAGGCAGCAGCTGTGTTCACCCATCAGGCCCCAAAACTGTGATCAATACCACACACTCTAGTTGTCCAGTTCTTTTTCATGCTGTCTATGGGCTCCGATGAAATCTCCAATATGGACAGAGAGGTTTATTTTATTTCAGTTAAAAAGCACCCATCCTTTTAATAAAGATAATATGTGTTTAAATAAGCAGATTACTTCATATTACTTCACACATGTCATATTTTGATTCTCATGAAATCTGACATTTTTGTGTAAACTTGTAATTTCACATATTCAATCAAGCAAACAGCATTCTCAATTACTCAACTTTTGAAATGTTCATGGTGGGACTTGAAGATGTATTGACGATGAAATTCAAAGGTGATTAGAGCAATTTGAGTTTATCAGCATATAAAAACAGCAGCAGAAATATCATTTTTGTTTCCAGGTTATTTCAGTATGTGAGCCATCTGGCATATCGCTTGCATCCTCACAGCGTTTTTCTGGTCGCAAAAGAACACCACAAACTCACTTTAGGATCCCATTATTAGTGAAAATAAAGCATTTCTTCATTTTCAACCTCTGATATTGAAATTATATGTTTAGCACTCTTTATGGAAATGGGGTTGTAAAAATTAACATGTATCTGTACTTACTTGTTGTGCCATAGAAAAAAAGCCTGTTTGTGTGTGTGTGTGTGTGTGTGTGTGTGTGTGTGTGTGTGTGTGTGTGTGTGTGTGTGTGTGTGTGTGTGTGTGTGTGTGTGTGTGTGTGTGTGTGTGTGTGTGTGTGTGTGTGTGTGTGTGTGTGTGTGAGCGTATGTGAGCGTGTGAGCGTGTCAGCGTGAGCGTGCGTGTGTGTGTTGTGAGTGTGGCAGGAAGGAATTGTTATATCTCAGTCTTCTGTCTGTCTGGGCCACCATGGGTCATTACAGCATCACAGTGGAGGACAAGACTGGAGTAAACCTGACAAATGAACCTGTCCTGTCACTCATAACACACACACACACACACACACACACACACACACACACACACACACACACACACACACACACACACACACACACACACACACACACACACACACACACACACACACACACACACACATTTTGGGACTGTCTCATACATCAGAAACCTGATGGAAATCTGGCCTGGACTAACCAGCTGGAAAAGTGACCCTCTGGTTAATGGAGAGGCTGAGAAAAAGAGAGTGAGAGAGACAGAAGATGAGCGAGTGAAAGTTGCAGAGGCAGAAAGTGCAAGAGAGGGGAGAAACAAAGGGAGAAGGGATGATAAAACAATTTAACATCTCAAATGACAGATGGGTATCACTGAAAGAACCATTCCAAAGTGAAAACAATCTGTCCATCCATCTAACCACTAATGTTTATCTGCAGCCTAAGCAAGGAGATCCAGACCTTCCTCTCTCTTCAAGTCCTTCTAGGAGAATGGAATACACCATCACCGGAGTCTTATTAGAGAAATGTATTTTGATGTAGGTCAAGTGCCCCAAGTGCTAACACTATGCTGCAAACAAATATTTAATCCTAATTTAAGACCGCTTCAATTCATCTGTTTTTGGTCCCCAAAGAAAGTTTACATTCCTTACCATCTAAGGATTGATCTAGGTTTGGAATGTTCCTTTTAACCAGGGCGGCCCAAATCTGGTTTGCGAAAGCTGCTGTCCTGCATGATGTTTCTCTGTTTCAACACACCTTATTCAAATACCGGTAACTGTGTGATTAGCAGTTCATGCAAGCCTTGATTACAACCTTTTGGTTCAAATTGAATGGATCAAATTGAACGTGTGCAGCTGAAGTTACATTTTTATTAGCCTCGTAATGGAGTCCTAACTGGAGACTCTTGGAGTTCCTTCTTCCCAGAAACTGTTCCTGATCTGTTGTTGCTGTTCTCTCCTCCCCTCTCTCCTCCTGTTCTACAACCCCCAACCAGTTGAGGCCAACTTACTGAGTCTGGTTCTGCCAGCGTTTTCTTCCTGTTAAAGGGGCGTTTTTCCTTTTCACAGTCGCCTGGTTTCCTACTCGGGGGGGGGGGGGGGGGGGATTGTATTGAAAGAAAAGTTTTGATACAATCTGTAGGTTTCCTTAGCAAAGCAATAATTAGGGCCCGAGCACTTACAGTGCCCTATTGTATCTTTAGGAATTTTTTTTTTCCCGTTTTTCTTCTCACAAAATGAGGGCCTTTTTGCCCTCCTAAACGTGCCCCAAAAGTCACCAAATTTTGCACGCAAGCCAGGCCTGGCGAAACATTTTATATTTAATGGTTTGCATTAATAGGCGTGGCCTAATGGCTCAACACAGCCCCCTAGAAAACTTTGTGCCTCAAGCCCCACAATACGGTTTGACGTACATGCATGCAAATTTTATGGTTTTATGCAATAGTTTTTTATTAACTCATAAACAGTTAACATTCAAATATGTTACATAATATTCTTGCATAAGCAAATGTTCAGGTAAAAGAAAAGGATAGGAAAAACAGCTCTCCTCAAAAAAGAAAACTGGGCCTAATTATGGATAAGTGGGTCCGTCATTTTTGTTGATTAGGTTCACAAAAAATGGACCCCTTTTGCAGTTTTCATGATTGTTAAATCTAGCAAAGGGGACCAAAGCCTTTCTTTGTACAGGCTGCAGTCTTTACGTCATTGAATTATGTAACAGCAGATCTTTCATTTCCTGCATTTTCTCCAGCTGCTCATCAAGAGCACTGTTAAATACAGAAAATACAACCTTCACTTCTATGTTTAGCAAAAGACTAATAGAAACAGCCATTATCGTGCAGGAAGATCATCTCTGTAAGTCCTATCTTTAAGGAAATGCAAGTTATGTAACCTCACACGTACATACCGTGTTATAATGATCATAGACATAGACATAGACTTCTCAGCAAAACAAATTAGGCTGTTCAATTCATCTGACTTATCAGCAACAGGCTGCGCTCACCTGAGAGAGGGAAGCAGGTATAGTGATAAGCCAGTAGCGCACTCCATGAGAGTGTGTGCTGTTTGCTCCTTCCAAATATATCTTTCTGCTCTCCGTGTCCAGTGTTATTTACCTTCATAATAATTATTTCACTGAAACCTGGAAGGGATGGCGTGTATTTTCAGGTATTATCGACCAGACTTCCTCCTTGGTGAAGTGTTTAGCAGACACACAAGTGCTGCCTCTTCTCACCACTCAAAAAACATTTTGAGGCATTGCATATACTTTGCAAATACTTTGATGGTGAGGTTAGGAATGGCAAGAACTTTTGTCTTATTGTTTTTCTTCTGAAACCTTCAAATTTGCCCATATACCCAAGGTCATTGTTTTCCACCTTTGGCATGTGGTTGATCATATCGACAGTGAAGTATGCTCTCTGTATTCCAAGTGACCATGCAATCTCAAGTTGGAGTAGAAAGCTCTCCAGCTCTTTTGGTTATGTTTGGATGAAAAGTAACATCAAACTAAATATATTGACACATTTATTTTACCATTAATCATAGAAAGGGGTGAAATTAGGTTTAATATCTTGCCAGAACTGCATAAGAACTAAGCAATGATTTCCTCAGGCAACATGTAACAATGTAGCAGATGGCATTTATTTGTTACCGAAATTTTTTTTATAAAAGGTGCATCAGCCTTCAGATCCCATATAAAATAGCATAAAAACTGACTCAATTAAATAAAATGCAGCACTTGGCATGCAGCGCACTTAGGGCCTGATTTACTAAGATCCTAAATAAAGAGTACTAAATTGCGTGTGCACTGAAAAAGTTTGCGCGTGTTGTTGTTGTGTGTTTTGCGGGTGATCAACTAAGATTGCGTGCGCAATTGATAACAGGTGCAAACCTCAGTATTTAAATGAGGTGTTGCGTGTCTTAGGGTTTGCGGCGCAAACTTTGCGCCATGGAGAGTCTGGATGGAAAGCAGGATATAGTCGCAAGCGCAAAATGAAATTTGACGAGTTGGAGTTAGAGATATTAGTGGAAGAGGCAAATTGTTGTGCCGTATTCAGCACCCCTGCCGTGAAAAGCACCCCCTCGTATATTCCATGATAAGTAGACCAAGAAAAAAAACAACACACTGACAATTCAATATATTTATATATACACACTCACACAAACACATACTTAGGAGTTTATATTATATATATTTACAAATATTATGGAAGACAACACAGTAAGCAGGCTATTAATTAACAACATCAATAACCATTTACCCGATTTTTGTTTTTTTACCCGAATCCATGAGCGCATTTAAACATGAATCATTAACACAAAACTGGACGCTAAACAGAACGTGACACGGAATGAGAATATAATTTTTGTCAGACGAGGGGGTGCTTTTCACGGCAGGGGTGCTGAATACGGCACAACACCGGGGTATGACAACTGCAGAACAAGATTGAAGATTGATGATGATTTATTTATTATCACAAATAAAAAAATGAATGTGCCTCCTGTGGCAACCTTTTGCTGAATAATACTCGATTTAACATTCAAATAAAATATTTCTCCTTTTGCATGTGGAGAATCCTCACCACAAATTGAGCCATCCCCACCCCAGTCCTCAAATCAGGGACCAACAAGCATCCCTGCGTAATGCTGGGCAGATTAGCACCTTCCTTTCGAACGTATTAAATACAGACGCAATCACAATCCCCGCAAAAACTTTCAGGCTTGGTAAATCTCATTGCGCGTGGTAAATGGACATATTTGCATTTTCCCCTCCCAGTATTTAGCGCATTCTGGCGGGTACGCCCCATATTGATTATTCATCAGGGCAAAAGTACTAAATGAATAGCGTGTGCTATTTTGTTCATTTGAGAGGCGCAGTCCTCTTTCCACGCTGTTAGTAGATCAGCTTGCACATTGGTTTGCGGGTGATGTCAAGTTTGCACACGTTTTTACGCACTGGAATGACCGATCTCCCATTTTTTGGAGCTTTGTTCTGGGGGGGTGGAGGTAGTGTTTGTCAGCTGAGCGGAGGGTTCTCTGGGAGATTTGGGGTGAGATGAGGTCCTTCAGGTAGGCGGGTGCATTTCAATGAACACAGTGGTATGGGAGCAGGGAGATTTTATATTCAATTCGGTGATGGATGGGAAGCTAGTGGAGAGAACGGAGGATGGGTGTGATGTGTTCATGTTTTCGCACCCTCATCAGGATCCTGGCAGCGCTGTTTTGAATAAGCTGGAGCTTTTGAAGGCTCTTGCCAGGAATCCCGATGAGGAGTGCATTGCAGTAGTCGAGCCTGGAGGAGACAAAGGCGTGGACCAATTTTTCTGCGTCTTGAAGAGTCAGAAATGGGCGTAGCTTGGCGATGTTTAATTGATTGATTAATTGATTTGAATTGATTTGATTAAAATCAAACATTATTGATATATTGCTGAGTCACCTCAGTTCGTAGCAACTTATGTTGTAATAGAATCTATATAAATAAAATTGATTTGAAAAATTGAATTGAACATGTAAAACAAGTACTACGAGAGCTGAAACGGGGACAGAGGGAAAACTCAATGGGTAGCAGCCCATGCATCCAGTAATGCGTTGCTGAGAGTGGTTGGGCGCACTACCCGTTGTCTAGTCGTCCGCCGTCATCTTCCTGATGCAGAGGTCCCTGGCCCACCTGGAGCGGGCTGGAAGCACTGTGAGGATCATGTTTTATGATTTCTCCAGTGCCTTCAACACCATCCAGCCAGAACTGCTGGGGGACAAACTACACCATGCTGGAGTCTGCCAGCGGCTGACATCATGGGTCCTGGACTTCCTCACTAACAGACCACAGTTTGTGAGGACAGGAGGCCGTGTGTCTGACACGGTGGTCTGCAGCACTGGAGCTCCACAGGGAACCGTCCTGGCCCCCCTCCTCTTCACCGTGTACACAGATGACTTCACCCACCACACATCAACCTGCCACCTCCAGAAGTTCTCGGATGACTCCGCCATCGTCGGTCTCATCAACAACGGAGACGAGACGGAGTACCGAGAACTGAACAACAGATTCGTGGACTGGTGCCAGCGGAACCGCCTCCAGATTAACTCTGGAAAAACGAAGGAGCTGGTGGCGGACTTCCGCCGGCGCAAAGTCCCCCCCTCGCCGGTGAACATCCAGGGAACGGACATAGAGATCGTGGACTCTTATAAGTACCTGGGTGTTCACCTGAACAATAAACTGGACTGGACTGTTAACACTCAGGCTCTGTACAAAAAGGGCCAAAGCCGACTCCACCTGCTGCGCAGACTGAGCTCCTTTGGAGTGAGGGACGGCCTCCTGAGGACCTTTTATGACTCTGTGGTGGCGTCGGCCATCTTTTATGGGGTGGTCTGCTGGAGCAGCAGCATCACTGCAGCAGAGAGGAAGAGACTGGACAGGGTGGTGAGGAAAGCCGGCTCTGTCCTGGGCTGCAGTCTGGACCGGGTGGAGGTGGTGGGGGAGAGGAGGATGGTGGCTAAGCTGTCCTCCATCATGGACAATGTCTCCCACCCCCTTCATGAGACTGTCAGAGCCCTGGAGAGCTCCATCAGTGACCGGCTTCGTCACCCACGATGCACCACCGAGAGGCATCGCAGGTCCTTCCTCCCCGCTGCTATCAGACTATATAACTACGCCTGCTCTCAGTAGCCAACAGACAATAATACGTGCAATAATTTAAGATGTGCAATATCTGCCAATCTACCTCACACTCCACCTGCTTTTTTTTCTGCACTGTTTATCTGTATATACTGTTCATATCCTGTTTATACATATTTTATACATATTTTATACGTATCTTTTGTATTTTTTATATATTTTTTATTTCTGACTTTTCAGTCCTTTTACCCCTCCCCTATATGTGTGTGCTGCAACAAAATAAGTTTCCCCACTGAGGGAGAAAATAAAGGATATTCTATTCTATTCTATCCTATTCTATTCTTAAGGTGCGTTTCCATTAGTAGGCGTTCAAAGTAGATTTTTGGGGGGGCTGGATTAGTAATGCATGTCTCCACCACCATGAATGGCCCTCCACAAGTGGCCTTCAGGAACGTTTACGCGGCTAAAAACTGTAGTATGAGAGTTTCTCAGATTGGCCAACACGTGAACATAAATCATGTAAATACAACTCATTTCAACCATTTGGATCAGAAACATTTTATTGTACATTTGATGAACATATAGATTACTAGGGAAAACGATAGACAGGTGGACAAGCCAGAACAGTTGTGGTAGTCTGTTAGTGCAGTTAAGAGTACAACAAGCCATCCAAGCCAAATTCTCTTAAAAATAAATAATGCTCTGTTAGGTCTTTATTCACAGCTCACAAGACAATTCACTGGCCGTTTTAAGTACCTAAAGTTAAAGTGGACAGTTCGACACGATAGGCTGTCACTCAAATTCATAATCTTATTCATAAATGTGTGGCCTTATGTAATTTGACCGGCAGAGGTGCATAGAAATTCCAGTGTACATAAAGTGGTCATAGATCAAATCTAGCTGCAGAGACCAAATTGTATTTATTTTCATCAATTTATTTATTTTTGGTCTTCATACCAGTCTATAAATATGTTTATTTCTGCTGTAAATTTGGACATTTAACATGGGAGTCAACAGAGATTGACTAGCTTTTATAGCCAGCCTATAGACTATAGATCAAGTTTTCCTCAAAGAGGGAAACCAGATGTCGTCCCTCGTGTATAGCATGACGTTTGCAGAAGTGTCTTCTTGCTACTATCACTGGTCTTGAATGTGGATTTCAGAGAGGCAGCTGGGCTGTAGTTCAGATCCATTCTGGCCTACTTTTACCCCTGATTATTTATTTATTTATTTATTTAAACATACATACACATACATACATACATACATACATACATACATACATACATACATACATACATACATACATACATACATACATACATACATACATACATACATACATACATACATACATACGTGCATTTTTGAGAGAGAGAGAGAGAGAGAGAGAGAGAGAGAGAGAGAGAGAGAGAGAGAGAGAGAGAGAGAGAGAGAGAGAGAGAGAGAAAAGAAAACAATCCACGATCTATGCTACAAATACCAATAAAATGCACTTAAAACAGGAGGTCTCCAAACCACGTAATAAATAACACTAATCTACAGGAAGCCTTTTTAGGTTGTCTTGGAAGATTTATTTCATTGGATTTTCCTCTGCTGCAAGACCTGGGTCTTTTTTCTTTGAGATATCTATTTGTTTCAATTCCAGTTTGTTCTATTAAACACTTTTAGCAATAATTTTAATGTTTAAATAAAACTCATTATTGTCTTAGTTGCTGCCTTTAGCTAAAAGAGGTTTGGAAGACTGTGAACATAAAAACAAACATTTGCCAGCTATTGTCAGCAATTTGTCTTTCTACTGTTGATGACAAGATGGTCGAGAGATGATTTTTGAACATTACTTTTTCTGTGGCCCAAAACCAGATTATTCCCAAGTGCTGCAGGTGTACTGGCATTTGCTGCAAACTATGAGGGTATTATTGTTCCAATATTATTTGTGTGTGCGTATCTCAATCTGTGTGTGCGTAAAAAGATTTGTGTGTCCGTATTCACATTTGTGTGTGTGTAAAAAGATTTTTGTGTCTGTATTCATATTTATGTGTGTGCAAAAAATCAGCCGGGAGCTCTCGATTGGCTGTCTTTGTACACGTGGATTTTGATACACTTCTGCCGTGGCAAATCTGTAAAAACGATCCGTGTGTAAAACGATTCGTATGTCCGTAACCTTTCCTTTGCCCTGAGCTCGGACTCACAGGCTCACGCCAGGCTACAGTAGCAATACAGCCTTCACACCACTAGTCGGCACGTAGCACTCAGTCAGTACGTTTACATGCAGCAGTTCAATCAGGTTTCTGATCTTATAAGACATCGTTCGGACTTTTAAACTGCATGCAAACACCTGAGCCCCATCTTCTTCGGACCTATGTCGGACATTTAGTAATCGGGTTGCATATGGAGTAAGATAACTTCCAAAAAGATGTGTCCATGTTATAACTATTCGTATTCGTAATGATAAACATTTGTATGTAAATAAAAAAGTCGTACCCCAAATTCTGATGTCACACACATGAGTCTGATAAATTATAAGGGTTAGGATTGTTTTTATGTGAGTAAGAAATTGGGTAAGAAATGTACCTTTTACGTCTCATTTATTCATTCACACATGCACTAATATACTTGGGAAACAGTTAGGCACCAAATATAATATATTTAATTTTCTCAGATGGCAAAAATAAGAACAGAAATGTTTTAAGTTTGCTTTTAAAGGCAGAGGTGGTGTCAGCCTTCTTTACCCGAATTGGAAGTTGGTTCCAGAGTAATGGTTCCTGAAGAAGGCCCGTCCTCCAAATCTACATTTGGATGCTCTAGATTAGATTAGATTAGATTAGATTAGATTCAACTTTATTGTCATAGCCACACTGTAGGACAGTGGTCTTCAATCTTGGTCCTCGAGATCTACTGTCCTGTATTTTTTAGATGCTACCCTGCTTCAGCACACCATGATACAAGGAGCTGTGTCATCAACAGAACTGTCCAGACCTTGATAACAAGCTAATGAGGACCGTTAATTAGAATCAGGTGTGCTGAGGCTGGGAAACATCCAAAACATGCGGGACAGTCCAGAATATGAGGAAATGTGACGTCAACAATAAATTCACGACCACACGCAAAGGACACGACAGTCCCCACATCACCAGATAAGTTACACATGATTGGAACTGCAATAATCTCACAATCAACTGAACATACAATGGGGGTGTAACGATACACTAATCTCATGATACGGTACGATACAATAGTATAGCAGTATTTTTTTAACAACCTTGAATGAGGAACATATGCCTGGAAAAATTTGTCTTTTATTTGAAAGGCAAAAAATACAAAACAATGCTGTGTGTTTCCCCTATTGTTACAGTTTGTAATGCTTTATAACTGTTTAAGTTTTAAAGAGCAAGCCAGGCCAACCATTTTCCACAAACTGAACTAAAAGTAAATGTCAGGTATGCATTATGCATCTTCAGTTTCATACATTTAAAAATATTTTGCCACAAACTGAATAGTTTCTCTTATGTATGACTTGACTTTTTTCTTTTCGAGAAATTTAACAACTAAAATTAAATAAATAAATTAAAGTAAATAAATAAACTATGAAAAGTCCCAAACTCAAAATGCAACATGAATGTTATTTAGTTTATGACAGAGCTAAGAGCTTCAGCCACATACTCCCAGCCTTAGGCCGTAAGCTGAACCCCGTTATTGTTTCATCCCGCTCCCACCTGAGGGGACTACACAATCTTTACATCATAAAAAAGATTGATTCATGCTCACCTTATAAGTAAAGGTTCGGAGCTCAAAACCCCCCAAGACTCCCGTGATCGGGAACGCAAAACGGTACTAGTTTCTTCTGAGCGTAGTAAGATTTTTCGTCCGCGGGTAGAGGCGTGGTCGTCACGTCATCCCGCTGCACCAATAGGATGCGTGTTACTAGTAAACACAATATATTAATAACCCAATATCGCGCTACAGTTTGTCACCTCCAAGACACGTATCGTTTTTGTATCGCAAAATTTCGTGGCACAATATATTGTTACACCCCTAACATACAACTAAAGTGTTAGGGTTTGGCACACCCTTCCTCCACCAGAGGGCGCCAAGGCCTGGTCAGGCTTGGCCAGAGCCCCGCAGCTGATCCTAATCACCGTCCCCACACCTGACACCACTCAGCCTCGTCACCCAGTCTGCTCTTAAGCTTGCCTCCCACATGCTGCGGTGTCTGATGATTCTCTCCAGCTCAGCGCCCCGTACTCGGCCCGTTTTCCTGGACTTTCATAATTTCCCGTTCATGGACCTTCCCTTTCGTTGAATTTTCCAGCCATGAGTTTCCCTCCGGTCTGCGCCTTTCGTTGGATTTTCCAGCCGTGAGTTTCCCTCCGGTCTGAGCCTTTTGTTGGACTGTCCAGCCGTGATTTTAAGCGCTTTTTGTTAATAAACTTTCTTATACCTGAACCTTGCTCGTGTTGTTCTGCATTTGGGTCCGCCCTCCTTCCCTCGAGCCTATCATAAAGGTAGGAGCACAACAATGTAACCCGCAAATCCCAATGGCAGCCTTGAACCTGATTTCAAATTAACGGTCGTCACCAGCTTGTCATCAAGGTCTGGACAATTCTGTTGTTGACATATCTCCTTGTATCACGGTGTGCTGAAGCAGGGAAACATCTAAAACATGCTGGATAGGGGCTCTAAAGGACCAGGGTTGGTGACCGCTGCTCTAACCTGTGCAGCAAAATGCTGATCTACAGTGTGAAAAGCAGCATTGAGGTCCAGTATAACCAGTATGGACAGTCATCCTTTATCTGAGGCCATAAGAAGTTAATTCATGACTCGAACCAGTGCTGTTTCTGTGCTATGATGCATTCTGAACCCTGACTGAAAATCTTCAAACAGATCATTTTTATACAAATGGTCACATAACTGGCTTGCAACTACATTTTCCAAAATTTTAGATAAAAATGGAAGGTTGGAAATTGGTCTATAATTAACTAAAATGTCTGGGTCAAGAGAGCGTTTTTAAAGTAATGGTTCAATCACTGCAACTGTAAAAAACCTGTGGCACATATCCTAAGTTTAGGGATAAGTTGATCTGGTCCAGTATTGTCGTGTCAATAACAGAACATTTTTGAGTAGTTGAGTCCGGATTGGGTCTAACACACACGTGGATTAGCTCTATTGATGACTGAAGTTAGTTCAGGGAAGTCTACAAGAACGAAGCACTCTAGAGTTAGTCAGAGCCTAAAGAATTCGCTAAAGATGGAGAAACGCCCACAGCTGCTACCAGTTAGACCTGGTTGATTTCTTTTCTAATTCTGATCATTTTACTGTTAAAGAGGTGAAGTCTTCTCTACTGAGAGCTGCAGGTATGTGAATGGCTTTTTTTTATATACTATTAACCTATCTTTCCATGCACAATAAGAGTGTACAGACTTACAAGAGTACCACTTCCTTTCCATTTCATGCGCTTTTTGTTTCAGCATGTGGATATGCAAATTATACCAGGGAGTTATGCTTCTATGGTTAGACTCTTTCTCAAAGGAGCAACTGCATCTATAGCTGAGTGCAGCAAATCTTCAGTGTTACTGACAAGGATATCAACATCTGCAGAGGTAGAACCTAGGTCACAGCCATCAACTGCTTCACTATGTTCCACTATGGTAAGATGAGCAATGGCCTCCCATAGCTTTCAAATAAAAATCTTCTGTAATACCTTTAACGTCGACAATGTTAACATTATTAAATAGTGTTCAGATAGGAGGGAGATTCATCATAAAAAATTAATATATTCTGATACAAAGTCAGCATACAAACACGAGGTATTGAAAGAGGTGTGACTTACATGTAAGAAAAAAGGGAGGGAAAAAGAGACGATGAGAAAGTTGGCACAATTTTATGTGATAAAAAGAGAAGAATAGTGGAATTAATAGATACTGATGCAGACAAGAAGACATACAGGTCAAAGTGGAGAAAAACATTCATTAAGAGAGACATTTTTGTCTGCAAGAAACTTGATGGGTCACATTTAAGTTGAAGTGCAGTGCAGAGAAGGAATGAAGGACAGAAAGGTGGATGACGCACAAAAGTGGGAACTTGGGGCAGATGGGACAGAAGGAATAAGAAAAAGGGGAGGGCTACAGAACCAGCAGCACGTCTTTACATTGAGAACAGGACACAAAGTTTAAATAGTTGGTCACTTTGAAGGCAGTTTGTGCCACATGCACACCGAGATTCTATTCTTATACACATATCCTGCACCAGATAGGGGTTATGGGTGAGGCTCTGCACATGAGATGACCTAGTTGGTGGAAAGTAGGCTATAAAGAAGGGAGCTAGAATGCGCGCACACACACACACACTAGCTCACATAAAGCCTGACGTTTGCAGTTTGTTTTTTAAGCACTACATGAGCATCATGCAGACTGACAGAGGGAAAACTCAAGTTTACTTTGAGTGATTGTTTTTATTTATTTATTTTAAAACGTTTGAATGAAGGTGGGATTAAGGAAACAGGTGATGCTATGAAGGTGCTGTCTAAACTGAGGCACAAGAGCTTTACGAGACTGGACTATCTCTGAGAATTTCAGCAAATCTCCAGTGCTTAGGATATGAACCAGCAAACATGATTCCTAAAAGTTCTTTCTTCTATGTGGCCGACTTTGCATCTGGTACTTGCTGTCAGGATGACTTTCTATCCTACAAGATTGCGATTGTTATTTTATTTGTTTTATTTTTATTTAGTTGTTTTGTTTTCTTTTTACTCTCTTTTTTTGGTGTTGCTGATTTTGCCTTTTGATCTGCTAGTTTTCCTGTCTAGGTCACTTTCCTTGTCATTCGCTGGTTCGCTCTTCCACAGAAAAAAAAAATATCACACTCACTCACACACATCCAGAATACAAAGTGTTTTTTCCTCTCTTTTTTCAGTTAAGTCTCAATCAGTCTACTTGGACAGCTGACCTTGAAAAAGCCCTTTGATTTTGACCACACACCAGTATTTCTGCTCCACTGAGACTTGAATTCAGAAGGCTCTTTTTCTTTTTTGGTTCCTCCCCCCTCTTATGCGCTATGGTCACTCTTTCCTCCCTTACTGCAGTGCTTCACAGAAACAGTGACACCAACTGCCATCTAGTGCTCAACTAGTAGTATTGCACCCGTGTTCTCATTACTATCAACCTCTTCAACTCAACTAGTGATCTGTTTTTTGTTTGTTTGTTTTATTGCCAAGCCACGTATGTTTTATTTTGGAGCAATTATATCATAGCTTAAGTAATATTTTGAGAGGTTTTATCACACCAGTCCCTTTCAAAGACGGATCATTCTTAAAAATCTGAGATTCAGAATCAGAATCAGCTTTATTGGCCAGGTTCGAACATTGTCCAACAAGGAATTTGACTCCGGTAATTTCGCTCTTTTGTAGTAAAAATAAACAATAAACAATGTGGTATTTCTATGTACAGAATAAACATTTTAAAGGTGCAGCAGTTTGAGGTAGTGAAAAGGGACAGTTCTGAATAAAAATAAGAATAACCTATTTACAATTTTACAAGACAAATTATACAAAAAATACAGAAAAATTATACAGAGAAATACAAAAGTGAGAGGTGCAGCAGAGTGTGGCAGACATGATTATTAAAGAAGGTGCTAGATGATTTTTATTGCACGTGTTTGGTTACTCTGAGACTGTTATTTGTGGGAGTTCATGTAGTGCTGGGCGTTATACCGGTCCATACCGAATACCGGTGTTTATTTTTATGTTTATTATTATTTTTCTTATGATATGAATTTTTCATATACCGTAATACCGGTGAGTAGCGCACACAACGTTGGAAACGCCGCGCGGCGGAACGTAGCGCCGCTGGACAGTGTTTCCCCTACCACTGTATGGGCCTGGTGGGGCCGCCCGCCAGGCCTAAAAAAAAAAAAATCAATGATCATTTACGTTTAGGAGCGCCTCTGCAGCGCTGTTCTGCAACGGGAGTCAACTTGCTTCGTTGCCTAGTAAAGCCTGAATTATGGTTCGGCGTTAAATTGACGTAGAGCCTACGCCGTAGGCTACGGCGTAGGGTACGCGGTGACGTGCACCGTACGGCCGTTCGCTGCGTACCCTACGTCGTAGGATCTGCGTTGGTGTAACGCGGAACCATAAATCAGCCTTAACGATGCGAGTACCGCTGCTGAGAGCGCGGGCATATTATTATACATTATGGGATGTATAGAGTTTGTAGCTAGCCAACTAAGGCGCCGGCCAAAAAAAGAAAAAATATCACGGGCGACAGACAACATGATATAAAGAAATCTTTCTGCCAGGTACGTGTGTTTGTGTTTGCATGTGACGCTGTAGGGAAGCATGAAGGAAAACATAGCCCGACGACCCACCATGCGTCCGCGGGGTCCTAGCGCCAGGCACACGTGAGGCCATGCAAACCTGTATTTATACTAGTGTAGACATTAATGTTTTTCTACAAAATTTCCTCCTCATGACAGTAAAATAGGCCATTCTAAGCCAATTTACTGCAGAAATTACTTTCCAAATCATTAGAAAATGTGGTTAACACCCAGTTGTGCATGAGAAAAAAAATACCGTGATATACCGTGCAACCGATATAATTTTGAAAAATACCGTGATATACATTTTTGGTTATACCGCCCAGCACTAAGTTCATCACAGCAACCGCTTGCGGGAAGAAACTGTCCCTGTGTCTGGAGGTTCTGGCGCACAGTGCTCTGTAGTGCCGTCCAGAGGGGAGGAGTTGGAACAGACTGTGTCCTGGGTGTGAGGGGTCTGCAGAGATTCGACCTGCCTGTTTCCTGGTCCTGGACCGATACAGGTCCTGGATAAATGGGAGGTTAGTCCCCTCCCAACTATCCTCTCTGCAGACCTGATTGTCCGTTGCAGAAGTAACCCAGGCAAGACATTTGATATGCCATAAATATCAAACCTAGTCTTGGTCTGATGTTTCAACTACTTGCATAAGAAACCTGAAACCTGGTCTTTTAGCTTGCATGTGGAAAACCCTACAGATGATCGAGAACATCACAGCGCATCTCGTGTTTGATCAATCAAATTTGTTCAATTACACATTTACACATTTATTTAAATGTATCTTAGCTTGTGAGTGACTTAAGAGTTCCTCCAGATATACAAATTCCGTGATATATCCTTACTCTTCTTATTGATCACTGTTTTCCTCTTAGGAATGTTGCTTGGTAATTCCATCCTTGCACACATGGCAGCGTCGGGGCAACTGTTTTCATTTGTAGTTCGAAGATGATGAAATGAGATATAGTAAATATTATCATAACTTGAAGAATATCTCAAACATCTTCTCTCCTAACACATCTGACACTATAAAACATCTAACCTTTAATGAATATCATACCTAATTGTTGTTTACGTCGCAATGCACTCTGGGTAGTGACGTCAGTCGGTTGCACCTGCTGGCCCCCGTACACTGTTGTGACTGTTCAACGAGATAATCCAGAGGATAACAATGTCATCTGTTCAGCCATTTCAATTTGAACCCGAGCGCAAGGTCAAGGAGGAGGACAACACTGAAAACATATCTCAAAACGAGCCAAATGAAGACCAAGAAAGACGGGATGAGGCGAGAGTGGGACAAAATGAGCAAAAAGCAAAAAACAGACAATTACCTGAAAATATCCAAAATGTATTTAGGAATCGGGAGGGAGGGTATCAGTTTAGAGGGAAACATAACTTCAAAATCTTAAACATACGAACAACCATGAAAAGTTTCTGTATATCTATTACCGGTGTCAAGCTATGGAACAACCTAAGTGAGGAACTCAAACAAAGTCCAAATATCCAACAGTTCAAGAAAATGTACAAAAATATGTTGTTTAGAGGGTACAAAGGATAAAGTTCATGAATGATTATTGTTTATTATCATTCATTTGATATGGCATGGTGATGAGAGGCGGGGGAAGCCTGTGTGTGTATGTATGTATGTGTGTATGTGTAGGTATGTCTAGGTATGTGTGTATGTGTATATATGGATACAGTGTGTGTGTGTGTGTGTGTGTGTGTGTGTGTGTGTGTGTGTGTGTGTGTGTGTGTGTGTGTGTGTGTATATACATATATATATATATATATATATATTTTAGACAAAGGGGTGAGAGCTAATAAGCTATGCTTCTTCTCACTCCTTTTCGAATATGTCATTTATTTTCGGTTTTTCTGTACTTTATTATTTTGCTTCCTGGTAATTGGCATATTCGGAATAAACAGTACAAACAAAAAATCATTAGGACAGTGGCGCCGCCAGGATTCAATTTCGTAATAGGCACAGAAACAGTCCGTCCATTGCTCTATACGGCTAATTTCAGGGTCCCACGCGGCCTGAATATTCCACTATCCATTAGGTAGAGGATAGATTGGTTGGCTATTCAGAGTTCAATAAGTATTTCAAAAATCTTTTTTCCTCAAACAAAACTTTGCAGTGACAAATTGGATAACGTTTGCACGGCGCACTACAGATATGGTGACATTATTATGCGCACCTCCACACAGATGCAAACATAAACATTATGGTGTCAGCGCACCAGAAACACAGATGAAAACGCAGCTAAACATTAAGGTGACGGCGCACCAGAAACACAGATGAAAAAACAGCTAAACATTAAGGTGACGGTGCACCTACAAAAAGGTAAAATAAAAAAAAGAGTACAGCACCATAAAGCCTGAACTATAAAAACACCATAAAAGCACCATAAAACTCAGATAGGCTAACCAACCACACACGTTTCAACTAGCAGATAGCCTATTCTACAATACAAACCCCAGCCAGATGTGGCTCCACCAAAATGATCAGAATAGTTATTAAATTAAACAATGATGTTCTTGCCTATTTGAAGCGAAGTCTGCGCCTCCCAGTTTTGTCAAACTCCCGGGCAAGTCCACTCAGCCTCTGGTCTGTCATGGTAACATCAAACGGTGGACCCAGCACGTACCAAAAATAAATACATAAATCCTTCAAAAAAAGGGTACGCACAGTGCGTACAGGATACAGTAACAGTCCATACAGTGGTAGGGGAAACACTGTTGGTATGTAACTTTGAGCCAGTTTGCCTGAACCGAGACGTCTTATGGGCTGCCCTCGTCAGCCTCCACGACCGGGAGAGTGCTGCTCATCTATGTTTTAGATACCTGTCGCAGTTAAACAAACGCGGCTTATCTTCCCAGAGCAACCGGACTACCTCATCGCCCCCAGAGTGCATTGCGCAGGTAAAACATGGCGCCTCCCGCAGGTCAAAATATGTAATAAACATTGTAGATTTTTAAAGCAATTTCATTATTTTATGTGCTTCTAACAACATATTTTAATATAAGAGAACAATTGTGGCTTATTAAGGCCTACAAGTCTTAATAACCGGGGTTCCTTTTAAACTGTCAGTTTGCAAAATGAATTAAAGTTTGATAGGCCCTTGACTGTTGGCTTCACATTTGAGCCCACTGAATACCTGAACCTGAACATAGTTTTTTCAGCATAAAAGGAGCTGATCTACAGTTGGCCACTTCCTTTGTATAGATGAATGTGCCATTGCTATATCTCCTCCAAAAGTGTTATCCAAAAAGTATACTTGAGTATAAGTGTTGTGGGTGAATAGTAAGGATCTTTTTTCACCTAGTACCAAAATATTTTCTGATTGATCCAATCAAAAGTGGACAGCCACTAGTATAGATGTGAAATACATCCAGAACACATCTGAAGATCCACTGACATCTGAAACCATATCAGACCACATTCAGAGGTTGTCTATGGTACAACAATGACATAATATTAAGCTGCAAATCAACGCGGGAGTTAAAACAACGGCCATTGATTTCCCTATCTTGGTTCCTCTTTTATGACAACCCAATCTTGCAACTTTCAGAAAATGTTGTAATCATCCTGTGAATTGGTTAGAAAAGAAAATGACAAAGTTTGCTCAAACTAAAACGCGCAGTGAGTCAAACTATGTTAGGCAATGCAGTCAGGCACATGGAGGAACAGTGTGAAAAGAGCCTACAACAGATGCATTTCATGGTACCGAGAAAGTGAATGACCTCTGGTGAC